>NW_027110368.1:482215-486461 GCF_000696795.3 Halyomorpha halys
AATATAGCCCTGAAGAAGCCCTGCAATGTGGGGCGAAACGTTGGCTCATTAAAATAGTATATTTCTACTATTTGAGTTTTTCTTGACCGCACCCGGACCATATTCCTTTCATCTTTACACACGGTCAATCAATAATCTTCCAAAATATAATGATGTTTTTCTTGAAAGTTTTCAATTTTATAGTATTCTAATCAAACATTTTGTGTAAATTACTATTTAGTTTTTTTTCCCTATGCCAAATGAGACATTTCTGTCATTTTGTTTCGAACAGCTCAGTATAATTTAGCTTTGTTGACGTAATTTCTGTCTGTAATCAAGTCTACCATTGCTGCACATGCAAATATGTGATCGCCAGTCATCTCATCATCTCCACACAGGAAGCAGTCTGAAAACGAATAGAATAGGAGTGGCTGACTATTCTATTCAGGTGGTGCCGCAAATAGTCATGCCCAGTAGCTAACCTGAAGCATGCCACTGACACCACTCTTGGTAAAGTCAATGGAGGGCGCCTCTTAAGATCTAGCAATGCTGCCCAGTTCTTGCCCCCACATTCTCCTCTACTCCTTTCCACTGCTCTTTCAGTGATAGCGCTTCGGGCCATTTCTTTTGCCATGTCCATGGTGATAGGAAGAAGCGGCTGTGGTTGGCTAGCCCCTAACCGTGCAAATCGATCTGCCTGCTCATTCTTCCCAGGTATACCGCAATGGGCTGGAATCCACTGCATTACGAATACTTTAGGTATTTCTCTTTTACATTCTATAGATTTCCGGCATGCGAGAATTCTAGTATTAGCGTAGGGATGTTCAGACGCTATTGTCAGCAGTGCTGCCTTTGAATCCGACAGCAGAACTATTTTCTTCGCGCAGGCGTGAGTAAGCTTTTCTTAAGCTAAAATAATAGCAGCTACCTCTCCATCAAAATTGGTAGCGTTTGCTCCAGCAGGTGCTGACAGTTGGAACAGGCTATATAGACACCTGCACCCGCATTTTTATTTGCCTCTGTAGCTGACCCGTCGGTGTATATATGGATCCATTCTGGCTCAGGGTAGCGCTTGGTTATAGTAGCCAATTCCACAGTCCTTAGTTCTTCCGCTGGGGTCATGGATTTGTTGATGGGCATTATTGGATCCAGCGCTATAGCATATGGACACCTCCAAACTCTTTGTTTAGTCAAGTCAGGCAGAGGCTCTCTTATCTCAAAGTTCAGGTCTAGGCTTGTGATAATGGATTTCATTGTCTTAATAAATATTAGCTGCGTTTTTAGTCGCTTAGTATTACCAAGAGTGCTGGCCCAGTAATCACTATCATTCCTAAACACGCGCTCGTAAAGGATGACGGCATTCATTTTTCGCCTATCTTTTAGGGACTCTATCTCTGACTGGTCTTATATATGACCTATATGCATGTCTTAAAGCCGCAGCGGTTGCTCCCCATTTTATGGCTGTAATTCGTTTCATAAGTCGCAGTCTTGATTCTACTTTATCTGCAGCATGCTCACATTGCTTAGCCCAGGTTAGCTTGTCATCCAGGATCAGTTCTAGATATTTCGCTTCATGAGTCCTGCTAATAGCCTGATAATCAAGATTCACTCGGAGCTCATGCTGCTTTGTAGAAAGGGTAAATAGTTGGTATACTGTTTTTTGCATGTTGATAATCATTTCGTTCTCTTCTGCCCAGCTCTTCAGAACCTTTAAGGTATCGTTGGCCCACTTAAAAACAGAGCACTATATTGTTTTTATTAGTTACTGTTTAGTAGCATAGCTAAAAAAAACTTTTGATTAAAAACAAAAATTATAGTTTTATACTTATACATAAATTAATTTAAAAATTGTATATCCTATGTTGATAACTATTATAGAGTTATTTAAATGATTATTATTGTTTTACTTACATAATGAATAATTAAATATTACAGTGTTATTGAAATTAATATAAAACACATCGTTATGTTTTGATAAAGGTTAATTCAATAAAATGTTTGAATTAACAAAAATGACTATCCGACAAACCTTATAAGCCGGATGAGATTTTAATTGTCAAATAAAGCATGCCTTATATCCTATCCGGGCTTTAATGGGGGAGTGATGCGCAATATATGGTAGACCTCACCAAATCCATTCTCACCTACTCGTGGTAAGCCCTGTCAATTTGAGTAATCCATGCCTAGGTTGTGGTACTTAATCCCTTCAGAGGCATGGATCAACGAGCAGACGAGAGATTGAGGTCCTGGTGGGGCGGACCTGAGGTAACCAGAGATTGGGCTCACCAGAATGCAGTGCACCGGCAGCAGGATGCAAAACGGGGCGACGGCGGAAGAATTCAAAAGGGTCAACGCTGGCATCCACAGCCCGACTCAGTAGGTCTACTGCGGATGGGCAGAAGAGGCTCATTATTCCGGCTAAGACAGATATTCTAAGAGAGAGGAACTCTGAAATCAAACCTCTGACCCTACAGGTTGGGGGTTGGGCGCTGGATTAACGGCGCGCCCATTAAAAACCAGCTGTCATGAAACCTAAAGAAATTGAGAACACTGGACTGATTCAACGGAAAGACCTGGAGCTTGGAAACGGCGTTAAGACATAAAGATTGCGACCTGGAACGTACGTATTACGTACAGACCTGAGGCATTGAAAATCTTAACGAATGATATCCTGAAATATGAACTAGATATACTGGCTATTGAGGAATTGCGATGGATAGGAAAGGGAATTATAAACAGCACGAACTTCTCGGTATGCTATAGCTGTGATGCACGGAATCATATGTTTGGAACAGGCTTCGTGGTGGGCAAAAACCTGGAAATAAAAATAATAGACTTACGACCATACATTCCGAGATTATGTAAGCTATGTTTTAGAGGCGACTTCTTCAATTACTCAATCATCAACGCGCATAGCCATACAGATGATAAAATGGATGATTTTAATGACCTCTTTGAGAATGCATATCTGGAATGCCCTAGACACGACATTAAGATTATAATGGGAGACATGAACGTGGAGGTGGGCAGAGATGAAACATGCAATGACATAGGATCCCACAGTCAGCATCAAGAACACTCTGACAATGGTTTTAGGCTTGTCAACTTTGCGATATGTTAGAACATGACCTTAGGTGGAACATTCTCGCCTCACAAAGGCACCTGGAAATGTACAAATGGATCCATAGTTAATTAAATAGACCACGTATTGATCGACAAGCGACATAAATCAGATATGTTTGACGTAAGAGTGTATAGGGGCGCTAATGTGGACAGTGACCATTTCCTTCTTATTGCCCGATGAAGCATCTCCAGGACTAGGAATGAGAAGGACGCCAAAGAAGTTAAGAAAAGATTTGAAGACGGGACTGATGAAAAGGTAAGGGAAGCAAAAAGGAGTAATTAGGTTAGTCTGGATATCGAACATAGCTGGTCTAATCACAAGAAAACCCTAATGGATGTGGCAGAAGAGACCATAGGCAAAAAGCAACATAACGGAACGTCTTTTCCAAGCCATTTAGAGAGAACACCTGATTTTACATTTTGCGAAATAATTTATAATCTATTTGGATACAATTTTCATTTTTCATAAGGCTAATAAAATGTGTTTAAGTAAGAAATCTGTTCCAATGGCAATTCCTGTGAGTAAAAGATCTAATTTTTTGTTTTTTGTGAAACGTTCCGGAACTATCAATATCAATAGTCTAAAGCTTAGTTATTTTGTCTTTTTAAAAACTATAACGTAAAATGTTTTGTTATTCAAACACATTTTTTTCATCTTAAAAGTGAAACAAAAAACTTGTTTGCATATGTTGTTAAACATTTTTTTTTTCATTTCAAGTTTCGAATACCAAGTAACGAATTCGGTTCCGGGTCTGTCTCTACGTGCATTTAAATCTGTTAATGTGATATCGGCTAATTTTTTAGGTTTTGTGCCGGTTGGTACCTGGATGATCTCCTACTAATGTCATCAAAATTTCATTCACTTCTGTTTACGCCTGCGCCAACGTGTTTTGCCGATAATTTTATAACAGCTCGTCCGATTTTATCCAAATTAAGATAAAGTTGAAAATTAATATAAAAATGATCTATTGGAAGATTATTGATTGACCGTGTGTATAGATGAATGGAATATGGTTCGGGTGCGGTAAAAAAAAACTCAAATAGTAGATAATTATACTATTTTATTGAGCCAACGTTTCGCCCCACGTTGCAGGGCTTCGTCAGGGCTAAAAAAGATACAAACACATAGTTTCAAAAGGAAAAA
>NW_027110368.1:486511-487675 GCF_000696795.3 Halyomorpha halys
AAGTACTGCTCTACAAGGGGAGTGGTAAGGATAAACGCCTAAATCCTATCGACCAATATGCCTCCTCCCAGTAGCACATGATCGTCCATAGTCTTAGACCAATCCTAAGTGCTGCAATTTATCCACGGCAGTTCGGCTCAACCCTTGATAGGGGAACTATGGATGCGCTGCTGAGTGTGCATAGGAACGTGGATGAGAGAGCGGAGAAATATGTCTTATTGGTCATGTTTGGGGATGGATTTTGGGACCACAGATACCCTGCAATGATGACCATATATAAAAGTGTGATCTTGGGTATTCTGAGGTACGCATCCCCTGTATGGAGCCGAAATCTCACACAGACACAGAAGAGAAGACTGGCCACCATACAGAGATTGGCTCTGCTAAGGGTTACGAAGACATACAAAATGGTGTCACATGAGGCGGTGGAGGTGCTGGCCAGAGCGATGCCCCTGGACCTCATCCTCAGGGAGGATGTCCTTAAATATGAAGTACTGCCTCTTTACTTAGGACTAGAAGCGCTACTGGAGGAGCTCTGAGAGAGGACCAATGAGACTCCAAACTTATGGAAGAAATTACTGCGGGAGGATTCAATACAGGAGTGGAATGGACGGTGGGTAGCAAGCCAGAAGGGTGCTGCCTTGAAAAAATTCTTCCCTACCATCATTTCTAGATTGAAGGCTAAATGGGTCATCCCAGACTATTGGGTCATACAGATCTTAACAGGACACCAGGACAACCAGGGGGTTTCGGGGAAAGCTGCAGAGCTTTGGAAAGAACATTGACCCCCGGTGCCCCACGTGCGGATTTCCTGAAACAGCAGAACACGTAATAATAGATTGCTCCGCCATGGAAGGACACCGAGCCAGGCTGTCAAGAAAGGCCGGGATTTTTGCCCTCGCCAAGTCGGACTTTCCGTGTTTGATGGAAGAAGAGAATTATCCCTTCTTCAGGGAGTTCATTTACGGGTGGAAGGAGATGGTGGGCCCAACTCATTTCACAATGGGAAGGTCTTGATCGCCCAACATCGGCGAGCCACCAGAAGAGGAGGAAGCTGACCCAGACTGAGACCAGGAGGGCTGGACCAGCCTGGTAACTGCAGGAGACACCCAGACAGATGCACACCAGAAGGACCCACCGAACGGACAAGGTGTAGCTCCATCA
>NW_027110368.1:490905-492103 GCF_000696795.3 Halyomorpha halys
AGACTAAATGTATTAATGTTAAAAATTAATTAGATTGTGAGAAAAATAAATTTAAATTTTTTATTAAATTAAATATTTCATTATTTTTTTTTAATATATAAAATTTTTCCTCAACATTTAATATTCCTCCCTAAATGTATTATTTGAATCAATAGATAAAAGCTAATGTTTTATAGTTAGCATATCTCCTAGTACTTTTAAGCCTAGAGGGATCATTAAGGCAATCGTAGCAACCAAATTTAATCCTCCTCAGGGATTCAATTCGTTAAGATGCAGTGCAAAATAATATACATCAGTGGATCATAATATTCTAATCCTTATTCTGTAAATGAAAGTAGTGACATTATTCCACTCTTCCTACTCCACTTCCCCTAACCTATCCGAGCATTCGAGGAGTTTGTCAGTAATTTTCGGAGGAAAATTGTTGTTAAATAGAATCTGTTTAATACGTTGTATGTTGGTCTGGTGGTATTGAAAAAGCTACCTCAGAATAGGGTTTTTGACCCTATCTAATTCGTGCACTATCTCAGATACAGTTCATTTTTGGGTTTTTATACATAGAAAGTCTATTTACGTTCCATGAGAATGCACTTACGTATAATTTTTAAAACCTAAGTTGTACCTTCTCGATCTTCCGACTTACCTGCGTCGGAGTTTTATAACCTCTCACTTTTTAAAAATAACTTTTATTAAAGCACCTTTAAGAATCCTTTGCCGTTCAAGGGGGAATAAAGCCTAAGACCATAACGGAATACAAACGATATTGCTAAAATAGTTAGCAAGGCGAGTGATAGCTCATCTGACAAACCTCTAAAACTCCTGCCTCAGATTGAAATACTTCTCTGAGGTATGGAAACGAGCTATCCCCTTCCCGTTTGGGAAACCTGCGAAGACTGGAACCCAACCAGCCGACTACAGACCAATTAGCTTACCTCCGCACATGGGCAAGGTTTTTTAGAAAATTATTCTTAATTATCTCAAAACCTACTCCTCAGAGGTAGAGCTAACCCACCAGGGTAGACTGTCTTCCAGGCCGTCTTCTGCCCGGATCACCACCTGGCGAAACTACAGGCGGGACTAAGCAAGAAGCCAATGAAGAACGAGGTGGTCTCAATAGACTGTACGGAAGCATTTGATTCAATGTCCCATAGTTTGCTATATAAGACACTGTTGGACAACGAATTCCCAGAACAACTAT
>NW_027110368.1:492153-494106 GCF_000696795.3 Halyomorpha halys
GGTGGTCTCAATAGACTGTACGGAAGCATTTGATTCAATGTCCCATAGTTTGCTATATAAGACACTGTTGGACAACGAATTCCCAGAACAACTATACACTTTATCGAGATTATTCCTGCAGCACAACTGATTTAAGGTTCGAGTCAGCGAAGTGGTATCCGGAGAGGTCCCACTCACCTGTGGAGTACCTCAGGGGTCTGAAACTGTTGGAGCCAAGTATGACAAGGCTACTTATGCCGACGATATAGCCATCTACAGTAGTTCAATGAATGCAGAGACAGCTCTATAGCAGGCGGAGAAGGGTTGTACGGAAATAACCAAGAAACTGGAAGGGCTCAATATTACAGTTAATCCCAAGAAGACCAACTGGATTATTTTATCCTTCCAAAAGAACATGCTTCCTCTACCTAAAGTCTATATGGTAGCAGAATGCGAGAATAGACCAGCAGGCAGCATAGTATATATGGGGATTCACCCTTGATAAACACCTGTTGCTGGCTCACCACTGCAAAAGGAAAATCAACCTGGTTAGGACCAAGTCTTAGAGGCTTAATCACCTGTAAACTTCTCCTGATCTCTCTCTTTGCCTGAAATTAATGATCTACAAAAGTATGCTGAGGCTAGTCCTGCTCTACAGAGCACCTATGCTGACTAACATAGCACTAACTACTGCCAAGAAGCTCCAACAGTTTCAGAGGAGTATGATCAGATGTATAATAAGACATATTTTACTACAAAGAGTACAGACAGACCTCATACACACCACAATAGACCTACCGATGGTGACAGAATTCATCACAAGGCGGCATATCGAATTCTTTAATAGCCTCCAGTACTGCACAAACCCACTATTCAGGACTGTAACACCAACAGAATGTCCAAAAAGATGGCAAACCCACATGAACAGACTAGACTGAGGACAAGTAACTAAATTATTTCTGACTCAACAAACCTGGTGAAAGACTCAATTCCTTTCTTCAAATGCATTACCAATGCAGAAAAAAAGACTACCCTCAACTAGTTTTCCCAATATATTAACCCCACGCATCCATGGGGCTTAGAAAAAACGCAAAAATTGTAGTTAAACAATATTAAAAAAAGATATTATGCCCAAAATTGTTTATAAACGGTATTCAGAGAAGGGCAGTTTTACAAATATGTATAGGCAACGGGCAAATTTTAGGGAATACTCCTCAGATCTCAGGTAAGCGGAGACATTTTATATGTTAGATAAAATATTAATAAATAAATGAATGGGATGATATTGCTGTCATTCTCCAACCATTTATTTTACAAGTAGCAGTCAAAACAACTTGAAAGCATTTACTGTCGAATCAAAAACAAATCTTAAGATGTAAGAGTTATATAACATTACTTCAAGGTCAGACAATTTCAGGCCCTGATGTAATGCCAGACATAAGATGATCATTGTTGTTTAAATTATTTGAATTACTTCTGGTTCTACAATCAGTAGATTGAGATAAGATATGAACTTTCATCATGAATTTTAAAGATAATTTATTTGTGTAAAGGTGATACAACATGAAAGAAGAAATGGAAGAAACCCTTTTTTTTTTTAATTATTGTTCAATATTCTTACAATTTCATACTTAATTAAAGAAGAGGAAGAAATTATATACAGCTTTGATCATACTGATTTTTATTTTAGTTTTGTCGCTTCCTATTGAAATGAGAGCGAGTAGAAACATATATTTGTCTAACATTCCATAAGGCTTTATTTTCACCCAATAAAAAGTTTTTTTATTAAATGAAATGATGGTTTTTAAGGGATATTATAAAAATAAATGAAAAAACGTAATAAAAACAAATCAATATTACATTCATTTGAAGAGCACACTACAATTTAATTTTTTGTAGGATCGTTCATAAATTGTTCTCTGCCAGATTAATTCATTGGTTGTCATAATAAGAAAAACAAGCGCTGAAACCCTA
>NW_027110368.1:498241-499228 GCF_000696795.3 Halyomorpha halys
ACACTGTAGTCTCAGAGCATCATGGTTTATTGTAAAATTGTAAATAATTCAAGAACAATAAAATCTCTCTCTCTCTCTTCCCCTAACCTATCCGAGCATACTGGAACACTGATAAACACTCCTTGGCCACCTCCCAACTGGACCAGAAACAAATACCTTAGGGATCCAGTTTCCATCCTGGATCTTCCTATCAATTCATCTCCTATCCAAAAAACCTTACTTATTTGAACATGCATTGATAAGGCCTTTTGATATCGAGTACCTCCACTCTTAAATTGGTGCCAGAACTAACTACACACAGTTGCTCAACAATATTATTTATTGAAGATTTTTTTTTTTCTTTTTGATTTTATTCTTATCCCTTTCCATCTCTTAATTTGTACTTTCTTTAATATTTCCTCTTTTTATCTGCTACTATTACCGTTTTCATTGTATACCCTTGTAATTTTTCCACTTATTTTTTTACTTATGTTAAGTGTTTGTATCTTTTTTAGCCATGACAAAGCCCTGCAACGTGAGGCGAAACATTGGCTCAAATAAAAATAGTACATATGTAATATTACTATTTGAGTTTAATTTGACCGCACCAAGACCATTTATTATTATTATTTAATACATTCGTTAGTTCACAAGGTCGTTCATCAAATTACTTTTAATTATTCAGAGGTATTATCAAGCACCAGAGCAGAATCACTAACTAAAAACTAATTAGTGATAAAATAATTCTAATAAATTATCAAATATTTTAACTTGATTAATTTATAATGTTACTCATTTCTTCTAAAATTATATTTAATGTTGTTTGATATCTTCATTTATTTCTACATATTACAATGATATTTAGAGCAACTTTATGCTGTTATTTTAAAAACTTCTCTTTCCTAATACTTTATTATTCCTCTTAATCATGCTATTTTTCATGTAACACAGAAGGTACATGCAAATAGACTCACTTATACAAGGCAAATGAAAATAACATGGTTATGA
>NW_027110368.1:501683-503875 GCF_000696795.3 Halyomorpha halys
AACACTCCTTGGCCACCTCCCAACTGGACCAGAAACAAATACCTTAGGGATCCAGTTTCCATCCTGGATCTTCCTATCAATTCATCTCCTATCCAGAAAACCTTACTTATTTGAACATGCATTGATAAGGCGTCTTGATATCGAGTACCTCAGCTCTTAAATTGGTGCCAGAACTAACTACACACAGTTGCTCAACAATATTATTTATTGAAGATTTTTTTTTCTTTTTGATTTTATTCTTTAATATTTCTTCTTTTTATCTGCTACTATTACCGTTTTCATTTATTGTTTCATTGTATACCCTTGTAATTTTTCCACTTAATTTTTTACTTATGTTAAGTGTTTGTATCTTTTTTAGCCATGACAAAGCCCTGCAACGTGAGGTGAAACATTGGCTCAAATAAAAATAGTACATATTACTATTTGAGTTTAATTTGACCGCACCAAGACCATTTATTATTATTATTTAATACATTCGTTAGTTCACAAGGTCGTTCATCAAATTCCTTTTAATTATTCAGAGGTATTATCAAGCACCAGAGCAGAATCACTAACTAAAAACTAATTAGTGATAAAATAATTCTAATAAATTATCAAATATTTTAACTTGATTAATTTATAATGTTACTCATTTCTTCTAAAATTATATTTAATGTTGTTTGATATCTTCATTTATTTCTACATATTACAATGATATTTAGAGCAACTTTATGCTGTTATTTTAAAAACTTCTCTTTCCTAATACTTTATCATTCCTCTTAATCATGCTATTTTTCATGTAACACAGAAGGTACATGCAAATAGACTCACTTATACAAGGCAAATGAAAATAACATGGTTATGACGAATAACAATAAATTAGGAAAAAGATGTTAATGAGATCAGAACAGAGTTAATGAAAAATGTAACAAAAATAAAAATAATAGATTATATAACAACTTCAGAACAATATCAGTTGTGAGATAATCATTGTAAAATGAAAAAATAAATAAGGACCACAACATAATAGGGTATTAAATATAATCCTTGAAGGTATGTTGTGGGTCGATGTGAGGAGGCTATTAGAATGTAAAGGTCTATGTGAAAAAATATGTTGCTAATGTACCAGGATGTTTTAGTTATATAAAGTTCTACAAATCCAAATATTTAGAGCATTTTTCAGAAAAAGAAAGTGTGATTGCAATTTTTGCATGTACAACACTTTCCCAAATGGTTTTTATTAAATAAATGTAATGTTCTGAAGATGGGAAAAAGACTCTGAAATGTTACCATTGTTATTTGTGATTTTCCAAAAAAAAAAAAGAAGTTTGAAGTTCATCATTACTAAAAAAATTTAGAGAGATTTAAATTTTTTTTTAACTGTCCCATATATCAGTGATTAGATGTTATTAAGTTTACTTAATTAAGTATGGTGTAAATAAGTTTCAATAAGGAAGGATTAGGGTTGATCTGTTAAAGTTTAAGAAAATTTCTGTTTTCTTTTTCTTCTTATTGTGTGAGCACCAAGTTGTTTTTCTGTTCAATGTCAGGTCATCAAGTAAGATATTGTTTGTTGTCTATCTGCCGATTTAGCTTCTACAGGCAGTAGCAGTAGATACTGTTGATATAGACACGAGTTACAGGATAAACAAGTTAAAATAATTTTTATACTGATTGATATTGATAATTAGTTGAGGTTGAACAGCACTAGTGATTTAGATCTAAACCAATAAACAATTAAAATTATTTTTCTGTATGTCATAATCACTTAAAGTTTGGAAAATTCAGAATATCTGTAATGGCTTCAATTATTTTACTATTTATATATTCATTCTTCATTTTTTGCAGATTTTACATTGATCAAATATTGTTTTACTCACATAACATTTTAAAGGATAAAACGGTAAATAATGAGAATTGATCATTTGGTTTGACAACATTATCAGTTCTTATATACAAATATATTTTTGATATTAACAATAATTTTTTATATTCTTTGACATAGTTTCTATGTATAAATTCAAAATAAATATAAATAAATAAAGATATGTAGGAATATAATAACAAATATGGAGTAATATTCAACATATGAAGCTCTAAAACAAAATATCACAGTTATCTTTTATCAAACTTTAACTTCTGCAGGCATTTCTTTATCATCAAGGGCAGCTAAGAGATTCTGTGCAGCCAGAACACCCATAGCAGTACGAGCC
>NW_027110368.1:504245-505586 GCF_000696795.3 Halyomorpha halys
CTCTGAAAACTAAATTCTGAAACATTAAGGGGGCAGTGGTAGCAGGATGGTAATGCGTCAGTCTACATCTCGATCCCACCCGGGCTTTTTTTTTAAGCACAAAATAATTTAAAACTCACTGACAACTTCCCCCTGGGCATTTGTGAGGCCCGTTAGCCAATGGATGGCACAAAAAATAGGCCTGGGAGTCGAACCCGCCCTGCAAAAAAAACACGTCAAGAAATGAGCAATGTATTAGGAAATACATCGCGGGAGGACTTAGACCTCCATGGTCTGTTGCCCATAAAATAATAATAATAATAAACTAAATTCTGAAACATTAAGTACAGCAAATATATAAACTTTGTTTGAAACATTCAATTGTTATTCTTCCGGAATCGGGTGGACAGAAGGTGGTCGAAAATACGGGATTTAAAGGTTGGAAGGGTATCAGAACTACGAATGAAGGAGGGAATAGAATCCCCTCATGGGATGAGGAAAGATCTACCAAAGGCTACGGTTCGATGGACAGTTACATATAAGTCTGAAGGCCTTGAGCGGGTATTGCGGGACAGCACTGAGGATTTAAATTGAAGGATATCAGAGATTCAAGTCTTCTTGAAGCTTCTCCCTGGCAGCCAATAGGTCAGAAGGTGGGAAGGAAAATTAAATTTGGAAATCATCAGCATAAAAATGGTATCGAGAATGTTAGATAAGGAGGGGAAGGTCATTGATGTAGATGGCGAAATGGGTGGGGGACGGAACTCCAGTACTGGCGTCGAAAGGGAACGAGAAAGCGGGTTCCCCAGCGTTGTCATCATACGTCCGCAGTGCTGCAATGGTGAGAGACTTGGCCATTGTAGCATCTAATGTTACAAGAATTACATCGCTCGTTGAGACAAACAAAAGAAAAATGGTGGCAGGAAAAGTCAGGCTGTTTTCAGGAAGTGGTAGTGAAGCCGACAAAGATACTGGATCTAATAGTCGAGAAGGGAAAATGAGCCCCAAAGGAAAAAAGAGGAAGAAGAGAGAGAGAGGGAGGAGGAGTCCCCTCTAAAGCCCAATCCAGAAATTGAAAGACCTGTCCAGAGGGTGGAAGTAATTCAAGGACTGGTCAAAAGCTACTTGGAGAGAAAAAAGTTTTCTCACGAGATCCAGAAATACCTATAATGGCCAGCTGAGAGAACTAGCCAATATAATAGTAGGACTGGAAGCCCGATGGGAAATTATCCCAGAAATAGTAAAAGAAGCCATGTATACCGATGATCTACACAAGATCATTGGTATCCGGCCTGGGATGTTGACTTTTTTCATTGAGTGGCAGTCCCACAAAATGAAGAACTTTGACCCCCAACCATGGTT
>NW_027110368.1:506361-513521 GCF_000696795.3 Halyomorpha halys
TAATAAAAATCACACAAAAGTATTCTGGACAGAAGGCACTGACCAGGCACAAAAGCTCCTCACCTGGGATAAGCTGAGAGAAATAAAAAAATATTACAGGCCTCGCCTGGAAGTAAAAGGAGTCCCCCCCAATATTTGGGATGGGAGTATCCTGGAGAGATATCTTGGGGACAAAATCCCTATAGAGGCTCCAAAAGAGGATAAAGACAGGGGGGAGTGGCTTAGACCCTGTTTCTCCACTACCGCAAGAGGTGGGCTCACAGCTACGTGGGTTCTTGAGGTGCATCAAGCTATAAGACTCGCCCAGATAAACCTGTCCGCGAGGGATGTCAGCAGAAGATGATGGAGCCCGGTACATCTGGAGATAATGGTCAAGCAGACGAAGAAGACCCAGTATGCGTAGGCTGAATATCCTGCAGGTCAATATGGGCCGGAGACAAGTGGTTGCGGACGAATTGAGAACTCTCGCCCGAAGTGCCGACCACCGGGTCATAGCCTTCAGTGTGGTGGAGGAGGAAGGCGGTGCCGAAGGGCTTTGTGACCCGATCAGCGAACTGGAGAGCGTTTTCCATTGAATTGGAGGGAATACTGGCTGACAGAGAATGGGAGGAGATGTCCCCGATAGATGAGGAGCCCGAGATTGACCGCAGAGTGGCAATGCTTACGGGCGCCAACACTGAAGCGGCAAGTGTTACCCTCCAACGCCAAAGGGCGAGAGCACGTCCGGTTCCATGGTGGACGTTGGCTCTAATGCAGTTAAAAAAAAGAATACTCAGGGCCAGGAGTGCAGCGTAGGTACCAGGAGTGCAGAAACGACGAGAGGAGGCCTGCACTTCAAGAAGAATCCAAGCATAAGGACAGGGTATACCGAAACAGGGTGCATTGCTAGAAGAAGTCCTGGGACGAATTTATTGTAGAGGAATCAGAAAAGAATCCCTGGGGTATTCCGTACAGGGTGGCACTGGGAAAGGTTAAGCTGTTACAAGTGATGGTGGCTATTAGAGTGAGAGGTGCCCAGACAACCACCTTGGAGGAGGCTGCCAATATGTATATAAACTATACATACCCTAGGGATGATCCGTCCCAGGATAGTGCAGATGATGGAATGGTTAGTCGCACCACGTTACCAGGTGATATGTCCACCATGCGATATGTGGGACCTTCGTCTTGCCGTGAACAGACAAAGGATTGGAAGGGCTCCTGGACTAGATAGCATAGATGCCGCAATCCTCAAGAACAGAGCCCCTTATATTGAGGAAGAGTTGTTGGATTTATTCAACGAGTGTTTGGATAAGGAGTACTTTCCAAACAAGTACTGCTCTACAAGGGGAGTGGTAAGGATAAACGCCTAAATCCTATCGACCAATATGCCTCCTCCCAGTAGCACATGATCGTCCATAGCCTTAGACCAATCCTAAGTGCTGCAAGTTATCCACGGCAGTTCGGCTCAACCCTTGATAGGGGAACTATGGATGCGCTGCTGAGAGTGCATAGGAACGTGGAGGAGAGAGCGGAGAAATATGTCTTATTGATCATGTTTGGGGATGGATTTTGGGGCCACAGATACCCTGCAACGATGACCATATATAAAAGTGTGATCTTGGGTATTCTGAGGTACGCATCCTCTGTATGGAGCCAAAATCTCACGCAGACACAGAAGAGAAGACTGGCCACCATACAGAGATTGGCTCTGCTAAGGGTTACGAAGACATACAGAATGGTGTCACATGAGGCGGTGGAGGTGCTGGCCGGAGCGATGCCCCTGGACCTCATCCTTAAATATGAAGTACTGCCTCTTTACTTAGGACTAGAAGCGGTACTGGAGGAGCTCTGAGAGAGGACCGATGAGACTCCAAACTTATGGAAGAAAATTCTGCGGGAGGATTCAATACAGGAGTGGAATGGACTGTGGGTAGCAAGCCAGAAGGGTGCTACCTTGAGAAAATTCTTCCCTACCGTCATTTCTAGATTGAAGGCTAAATGGGTCATCCCAGACTATTGGGTCACACAGATCTTAACAGGACACAGGGGGTTTCGGGGAAAGCTGCAGAGCTTTGGAAAGAACATCGACCCCCGGTGCCCCACGTGCAGATTTCCTGAAACAGCAGAACACGTAATAATAGATTGCTCCGCCATGGAAGGACACTGAGCCAGGCTGTCAAGAAAGGCCGGGATTTTTGCCCTCGCCAAGTCGGACTTTCCGTGTTTGATGGAAGAAGAGAATAATCCCTTCTTCAGGGAGTTCATTTATGGGTGGAAGGAGATGGTGGGGCCAACTCATTTCACAATGGGAAGGGCTTAATCGCCCAACATCGGCGAGCCGCCAGAAGAGGAGGAAGCTGACCCAGACTGAGACCTGGAGGGCTGGACCAGCCTGGTAACTGCAGGAGACACCCAGACAGATCAAATCATAGATTAATAACCTAGGAACAGCAGTAGAAAATAAACCTGATTTATTTATTACATATTCATAATACTCCCTATTAGTTAGATGGAAAAGATTTTTAATAAATGAGAGTTTTCCTTTTATAAGAGATAACATTAATGTAGTTTCTGAGGCTCAAATGTTTAACCCTTCATTTGGCAAGATTAGCTTTGTTGGAGTTTTTTATATTTATCTTTAATACATTCCAGTTAGTTGGACCTGAATAAAAAAAGAAATTCAGAAACAAATTTCATGACGAGATACCTCTGACAAACTTTTTTTATTTATGAATACAACATAGCATATAAATTGAATATATAACTAATAATTGCATTAGATAAATGAATAATTTGAAGTTAAAAACAAAAACTTTCTTATCAAATAAATGCAAAATTCTATTTTCATTATTAACAAACAAGAATTATGACTTAATGCACCAAAAATAATAAAGCGGAACAGAAATAGTCTCTAATAAATCACCGAAGGGTGTTGTGAGTTGTATACACCTTGCCAAGCTAAGGATAAAGCAAATTCTTCAGCAGGATTTTTCAGATGAACAGCAATCGCTCATATTTGATCCAATGATATTGGTTTTACAATGTTGATTAATTGATGAAATAAATTTAACTTCAGCATAAGATAAATATAAATCAAATGAAAGCAACAATAATTAGTGATCCATACCATACATTGCAACTCCTGGTCTCAGTTTATTCTATACCACAAACCAATTTAACTCCATTAACCATTAAAGTTTGATAAATCATTGTTTATAATAAATAATTTTTGGAAGAGCAAAGACAGTAACTGAGGAAGTTTTGTGGTGCTTTGGTTCAGACAGTTCAATTCTGGGAATAGTTGGATAGAACATTATTATTTTACATTTACAAGTATCTTTATTGATGCAGAGTTTTACTATTAACAACTCAATGCTACTACCATTGCTTAGTCAAACAAAAATGTTCATAAATAGAGGATCTTAGCATATCTGACATTACAAAATCTGACTTAGTTCTTTTCAGTACTTCAAAAACAATGAGGATGCCATATAAGAGAAGTTTTTCTCCTCCAAAAACCATAGAGAAGTATTAGTGCCAAATTTTGGCAGAAAGATGGGGTAAAGTAATTGACAATGAAGTATTTATATTTTGAAGAATAATTTTAATTTGTAGATTTTACTCTGCAATTTAAATGGAACTTAATTTATGTACTAAAACTTTTAATCTTAATATCAAACTTCAATCAAAAAATTATATTCTATAATAAAATCCTATCATAAAAGCAACATTTATAACTAATGATTGATTAACATTTAAATTGTTTTACCACAATTATCCAACTTTGTAAGAGGATGATCAGTAGGTATTGGTTCAGGGTGCATGCAATCTAAACCCGCACCACCAATCACTTTATTCTGCAAGGCTTCAACAAGATCATCATGGTCAACAACACCTACGAAAAAATTACAAAAATTATTTAAGTACTACAGTAGATTCCAAAGAGTCCTTGTGAATACTTACCCCCTCTTGCAGTATTAACAAAAATTGCTGTTGGTTTCATTAGGCTAAATTTTTCTTTATTAAATATACACTTTGTTTCAGGAGTTAAAGAACAATTCACGATTACAAAGTCGCTTTCTTTCAGAAGACAATCTAAGTCAGTGTGAATAGCTCCCATTTCATCACCTGAAAGAATAATAAGTGGACTAAAACTAATTGTTATTATATGAGGCCTTGATTTAAATTATTTTCCGCCAAAGTGACGGATTTCCACATTTTACATCCTTAGGTTTTGTAAAATTTTATCTTAGTTTTCTGTTCCCTTAGAAATGTGAATAAAACCTAATTGAATATATGACATAACTCATTAAAAATGTAAATGATCAATGACACAAATAAAAGTTCGAAATAAGCTACCTTAAATCTTTAACCTTAGTTGAAACACAAAGCTCACAGAAATTTTTATATATGATACTTAAGCCTTGGACTGAGGATATCTTGAGTCAATTGGAAAAATGAAATTACCCTTCAAACAACTTCATTTTAATTCATGTTCACTCTCTTTACACAGAGAGTGGGTTAAGTGTCCGAACTGAAAATATGAATCCAGGATTGTTTTAATAAACAAGGAAAAAATTCCTTATGAAAGTATATCTGTTAACCCTTTGCTTAGGAGAAATTCACATTTAACAACTTTCATTGTTATTTGACACTTAAATTATAATAAATAAATTAATATGTGTTCCAACTATTTTATAAATGAAATGTAAACAAATAGATTCATATTAAATTTTGTTGAAAGTGATTACTTTGAGCATTAATACAGGCTCTCCATCTTACTTCCACAAGAGCAGTGACCGAATGGCACTGGATATGTATAACTGCCATGATCTCCTGAGGGATACTACTGGATTTTTTAGCGTAGGGTGACATTAAACAAAATGTTTATGCAAGTCCAGTCAATGATCTTAATTCTTTACAAAGGATAATTGAAATGTGTGAATTTATTCAGCACCATTTGGTCACTACTGCTGTAGAAGAAAGATGTCGAGCCTGTCTTAATGCTTAAGTGTAATCACTTTGAACAATATTCAATGTTAATGTATAGATAGGAACATGCCATCAAAGGGAATTTTCACCTCGTTTTGAGATCCTTACCCTGAAAAACCCAGTATATACAAGAAGCTACAATCAAAATTATATTAATAACTTCAATAACATCTTCATTTTAGTCCATTTCAATGACAGGTACTTGGGATAGGCAAAACCTTGATAGCATATAGCTACATCTTACATATTATTTCTATTTTTTTTAATGCCACAGAAAGTAGGCTATTACACAGTTTTCCCTCTTGCAGCCCAATACAAATTTACTTTTGCCCTTAGTTGGTTCGTATCCTGCTGAATATCTTCCAAACCAATACATGTCAAAAGATGTTCTCCATCCGTCTCTCAAGTTGCATAGAGGACATTTTGGTGAATCTACGATGCCTATTCGATGGAGGTGTTTTTTGAGCATATCATGTCCTGTTCCTAGGCAAAAATAAGCCAATCCCTCAGATCAGCTAAGATTGTGGGGAATTTGTTTATCCTTATGCAGTAGGCTCTCCCACTTCTTTCCTTCTGCTTGGACTTTGAATGTAGTTGTATGAAGTATGCCCTCAACTGAATTGCCGGACACACTCCATTTTTGGTTTGCTGGTTGGGTTGAAGTGGACTGTATAAATGAAAAATGAACATGGTTAAATAAAAAATAAAATTCTATTGTTTAAGTTACAATTGGTGTAGTGGGTGGCCGAAAGAAAACATTTATGTTTAGATGGTTAGTAAATTTTGAATGATAGGGCTATGGAAATTGTAGATATAAAATTGAGGTGGTTGATGATGATTGCCAAGTGGTGGTGCATGTTAATTATTGGTAGGTGGACTTACTCCATGTTTCTTACTTCCCTCTGCATCTTTAAGCCCTCTCCTCTCTACTGCTGAGGACAACTCCAAAGAGTTCTACACACCCATGGTAGATTTCTGATCTGAGAGACAAGAAATAATGAACTGCTTCTTAAGACAAGATGGCTCACACACCCTTTAGTCTGGGTAGCTTCTCTTCACCGAGAGCACTGGAGGAGGTGAGATTCGGCTGTTGGCCACCTGGGGCGCCACTATATCCTGTAGGCCATTATGCCATGATGTTTGATGGTGCCCCCTCCAATTCAACCTTTCGGTTGCCGTAGGTTAACCGGAACATACCGCCCACCTAAATCGCTCCGGCTGATTTACTTGTTGAGATGAGTTGCGGCTGTAGCAGGTAGGCTGAAATTTACATTGAAAGAAAAACAATACAAAATAAGATTATGCTTATGCACAGAGTGTAAGTGTAAACAAAATGAATTTTACCTGCTAAACAGTCATTTAAAATTACTTGAGATGGCTTGTTTAGGCTATTTTAATGATAAAAGAAAAGAAAATATGAATAAGAAAAAGAATTAATTCTTGCGTGGGATAGAGAAAAAATAAACAAAATGTGTGCAACTTCCAGGAACTATGTAGAGGATGCGTCCGCCCACCCTAACAATGCCCGCTCTGCAAGAGTGGATGAAAACGAAGAACTGAAACTTATAACAGAACTAAAGAACCCGATGAATTCTAGTATGAGAGAACAACAATCATGTTGACCTAAACTAAGTACATGAATCTAATAACGAACAATAACCCAAAAGAAAAATGAAACGAGAGAACTAAAATGATTTGTTGATCCTAACTATATACAAATATACAAAGCATTTTCATCTTCTAGGGTGATGGTGGTACTTCTCGAAGTCGGCTTGATTCTCGAGCTTTGGCTGCACCGAAGTGGCTGGTAGCAGATTTGCCCTTGATTGTAGAACCTTCTATGGCGAAGTAACAGTGACAAGAGAGATTGCGAATGGGTGTTAAACTCTCTTGTCTCAGTATTGAATCTTCAATAAAATCTCCAGGGATGTGGTGTTCGTCTTCGATTGTAGGGGTGGATGAATCTGCCGATCGCTGGTTATCATTCAGATAGGATCTGGAATGACCTGTGTCCATATGATGTTCAGATGGCAACCTGGATCCGGATTCCCTAGAGCTTCCAGATACGGCGTACGATGAAATGGTAGATGCATTCCTAGTCCTACCATAAGCCGCTTGGGTAGGGACAGCATTGGTATACTTTACATCCCGAATGAGTATCAAACTAACTCGGTCACGAATTGAAG
>NW_027110368.1:517876-527504 GCF_000696795.3 Halyomorpha halys
TGTATGAAGTATGCCCTCAACTGAATTGCCGGACACACTCCATTTTTGGTTTGCTGGTTGGGTTGAAGTGGACTGTATAAATGAAAAATGAACATGGTTAAATAAAAAATAAAATTCTATTGTTTAAGTTACAATTGGTGTAGTGGGTGGCCGAAAGAAAACATTTATGATTAAATGGTTAGTAAATTTTGAATGATAGGGCTATGGAAATTGTAGATATAAAATTGAGGTGGTTGATGATGATTGCCAAGTGGTGGTGCATGTTAATTATTGTTAGGTGGACTTACTCCATGTTTCTTACTTCCCTCTGCATCTTTAAGCCCTCTCCTCTCTACTGCTGAGGACAACTCCAAAGAGTTCTACACACCCATGGTAGATTTCTGATCTGAGAGACAAGAAATAATGAACTGCTTCTTAAGACAAGATGGCTCACACACCCTTTAGTCTGGGTAGCTTCTCTTCACCGAGAGCACTGGAGGAGGTGAGATTCGGCTGTTGGCCACCTGGGGCGCCACTATATCCTGTAGGCCATTATGCCATGATGTTTGTTGGTGCCCCCTCCAATTCAACCTTTCGGTTGCCGTAGGTTAACCGGAACAGTAGTGCTTGTCTTGTCCTTACAATAATAATTTATAATTGATTTCACTGTTCTATAGGAAAAAGGTCGAACAGGCTGGTTCTCTGCACAACTGAGCTTAGCCAACTTGTAAGCTTGTTAATTGCCATATATACCAACATGGCCTGGTATCCACTGCAGAACTATAATCCTTCCTTTGGGAGTCACTGAAGATTACAGTGTTGTCATCACTTTCCATAGTGGCTTCTATTGCAAAGCAAATAGCCTACATTTCTCTATCATAATTTTTATACCCAGCTCCAACAGGAAATAACAGTTGAAAGTTGTTTGAGTATACACCCGCTCCAGCTTCTTTGTTAACACCGGAGGCAGACAAATCGGTACAAATGTGTAACCATTTCTCTATGGGTTACAAGTCATAAATTGTATTTAGTGCAGCAGCTCTAAGCTCAAGTTCAGGGCAATCTTTCTTAATCTGACCACATGCCAGTGTGAGTTGCCTATAGACTTCAGCAGAATCATGCTTTGGCATGTGAGAGATACTTATATTCTCCCTTTACTCAGTTGGTAGGTCTATCTGATGAAGCATTTCCTCAGCTTTTGAAAGAAAAGTCCGATGGGACTTCAGTCGTTCATTCGCTTTACTGTTATAGACTGTCTGTACCAGCACTTCCTCATTTTTAGGTTGCCCAGTGCAACATCCAGTTCCAATCCTGCAAAGGGTGAACAGAAAAGCATGCTATTATCTAAATTTAAGCAACCTGGATCCTCTAATAAATCTTGGTTTTTAATCCTTTATGAGAGAATAAAATTACTGGTCTTATAATAGTTCTTGCAAAAAACTTCAGCTAATAGCATCATTTTCTTTCCGTTTATCCCCGAAATAAAACCGTGAGCTTTCTTTCCATGCTTCCTAAAGTCTATCTCCTTCTGAAAAATAGATAAAATCTTCAACTACAACCACAGCCTGATTAATTGTTTTATAACCCCAAATCCATGAGTGTGCATTAACGTCTCCCATCAGTAATGAATGGTCATTTCAACCATCATCTCTCCCAGAAGATTTTCAAGAGGCAGCTTATTTCCTGGAGGGCTAAAGATGAAATAGATTTTCCTCATGCATATCCCACTCCATAGTTTGGCATGCATCACCTCAGACTTTTCTATTGCTGTCAAAGTCGTCACAAATCATAATTAGTAAGTAAAGTCATAATTGTATCAATTTTAGGGACTAGATGATTTTTTACATAAACTACCGTTCCTGAGGACACTTGATGTTCAATTTCTAATAATGAAATTTGTTAATAGAAAGTTTAAAATAAATTTGCTTACTTTTAAAACCATGTTTTATTCTGGAAATTGAAGTTTTTAAAATTTATTTTTAGGTATAAATTGAAAATAATTTATATCTAAAAATAAATGGAATGAATCAACTATCATGAAATCCAAATAGTCGAGAATAAGAAAGACAAAATCAAAACGCAGAGCCTCCAACACTTTTGACTATCTGTCAGTGGTTTCAAAGATGTACTAAGTTATGAGGGTGAATTGCAAAAAAAAAATTGTTTAGGTTTCTACTTTTTTTCAAATTTAGTAACATTTTATTTAATTTAGAATAATAAAATTATCTGACTAAGTCCTCTGTTTAATATTTTCAAAAATGAACCTTTGAAATCGAACTTTATGTTTCCAAGATATGCAGAATACAAAAATAAAATTTAAAATATCATGCACTGATGGCTTTCCTCTGAGACTAGTGGGCTGCCTTTTTTTAGGTTTGCCACTAGCCACAGATCACTCGATGATCCTCGGAACACAGCATTAGCACCTACTATTTTGAAAAAAATAACAGATGCTAATGTTATGTAGTTTGTACTCTTAAATATGACAGTACTTGGACAAAGCAAGTGAAGCATGTCAGACCACCTAGGTCTCACGACTCCCAGATAGATTTCTGGCTCATCGTTAAAGCAAGAGGCTATACCAAGCAGAAGATTTATTTTCCTTTCTATTATAACTTGGACTGAGAATCTTTACCTCAGTTTAATCATATTTTATAATATCATATGGATTAGTATATTTTCATAACAGTTTCTGAATCCTGCTTTGAAACCAAGGGAATTTTTACTGGAAAACAACAGGAAGTATTTAGAGAACATACCTTCTTTTTTCTTCCTTCCAGAATAGAGTAAACGGCGAACTCTGAATGTCAATAATTTTCTTGCAACTGACTGCCCAATTCTACCAAAGCCAAATATTCCCACAGTACTGCCTTCCAAACCAGGGCCACATAACCAAAGGGGTGACCATGATGTCCATTCTCCACTGTAAAGGTAAATAATAATAATTCTTAAACACAATCAAGTAGTGATTAATAAATTTCTCTATTTATAAAGATATGAATCAGATATATCACAGAAACATTTTTAATGGTGTTTTTCCTAGTACCAGTAACTGCTTTGTACGGAATACATTATTGAGAAATGAAAGTATAACATCATTACTTATTTATTTTTTTTTAGATGAGTCAGAATATATAATTTATCAATAGTAGGCAATAAAAGCCTTGTAACTCCTAAGATATGGTCGTGTTATGATGTTTTCAATGTATATATATATTTGTAGATTGGTTAGCTATTAGATAAGGGGGAGATTTTAAAATTCTTCAAAACATATTATAATGCACTCACTATATAAGGCATGTAGCTTCAAAACCAGCTCCATCCAAATATATCAAATTTTCAGGAGAGCGAAAAACTTCCCATTGACATGTTGATCAGTTTTTTGTTTTTGACATGTTAAATTTTTGTTATTTGTATTGAAAGAAGTAACTTCCATGTTTATTTCAAGATAGTTTCACTACTTAAGTAATTTTAGGTTTCTGGGAATTAGAATTTTGGATGGAGCTGTTTTTGGAGCAAACTGGGTGATTGACCACCATTTTCAATGCAGTACAATGAATAATATTATTGGAAAAAATTATAAATATAGTTTTAATTAGTAATAAAAAGACATAATTTTTTCTTTTTTTCCTTGGTGAAATTTTAAGAGAAAAGGTAACACATGATAGAGTAGAAAAAACAAGGTCAGCTCATGGCGATTTTAATTGAAAAATGAACAAACTTGAAAAAACTTTTTAAAAAAACCATTAAACAAAAAATGAAACAATAATTATTGTTCAGGAAATCATATCTACGCGTTTCCATTCTCGTCTTCATCAAGCTTGTTATGACAACAGCAACTACATTTTTATAATATTCAAGGGAATCCATGCTACTCCTATTGGGTCCAAAATGTTTCTTCAAAAGATTGCCAAAACCTGATAATGTGAGCAAGTGAAATCTACCATGATTAAAATAACATATCACAGTAACTCAAGCGACCAGGGAAGGAAGCTTGGATGGAGCTGGTTTTGCAACAAACACGCCACTTTGAATGAATGGAGAGGGAGCTGGTTTTACTCCTTACTACTTGGCAGTATGATATAATGTACCAAGAACACGAGGAACATAAAAAAAAAGGCATTTCAGAAAAATGTGGATGGAGCTGGTTTTCAAGCTACATGCCTTGTATATTCTCATCTTGCCTTGGGCAACAATAAATAATATTCATATCTGTTTATTAGTATTAATATAATTTATGACCGCAGGTACCTCTGATATTAAAATATTATTCCTTACCACCTCAGAGCTTTGTTTGCCACAAATAGACGCCTTGAAGTAGCTAATAATAGACCAATAGTTAGTTCCGCAGTTGCTTCTGTAAGTACATCAGGTGTATAACCTATCCTTATTTTTTCTTCTTTCGCAGCTACCAAGTTGATATGATCCAGCCCAACAGACATAGTTGAAACAACTTTAAAATTTTTACCTGAACATAAAAAGAAAATCGAGTCTGTAACACCCCAACCATCTGTGAGCTTAAAAAATGATTTTTAATATAATTTTTTTTTTATATTCTTTAAAAAATTTCAAATTTTATAAGAACTGAATTAGGGTTAGCAACTTAACATCTAGTGTTATTGGTTTTAAAGTCAAATTTACAGGTTTAGTTTTTAATACAATTTTGTTAACAAAACTTTAAATTTTGTAAAAAATAAAGTTACACAATCTAAAAAATATATACCTGCTGATTTCAACAGCTCATTGTCGATTTTATCACTAAGTGAAATGTACAAAGCATCTTTTACTTTTATTTGTTTTACTAATTCATCTCTTGGCAATGGTCCTTTTTTAAGAGGCCAAATTTCAAGATTACATCTGCAAATTATAGCAATATAGGTCAACCAAATGATTAACAAAAAGTTATCTATGTAAATAACTAATTGGAGGTACACTGAACATCTTAACTACACTATAGGTTATAGTAAAAAAAGTGATTTAAATCCATTATGAATCACTTTATGAGTAAGTTAAAGTAAATTTAAAAATAAGAACCTAGGATGTAATAAATTTCCATGTTATAACAGCTTGCCAGAAAGCATGAACTCGAATGATAAATCAACAAAGAGAAAGAGATAATTAATATTTATAATATATATATTTATAATACAATCTGTAATACTGTGCAAAATAATATTTAGATTTTAATAAATCATACTCCAAGTTCAAAAAATATTTTAAAACACATTAAGCTATTATTAGGGATGAACAAAAAATACTTTGCCTTTCTTTTAGTAAATTCATTCCTTCAGGGGGGAAATCATCTCTAGTAACAAAAACTTCTGGTTTTGATTTCCCAGACATTGTCCTATTTGAAGCAACAATAATTTTTTGAAGAGTATGATCTCTTTGGTGATATAATAATGGTAAATGACGCCCAAAACGATGAGACCGAAATCCAAAAATCATGTCTAGAAAAACAAAATAAGTTTAATATAAGAGCAAAATTAATGGTACATCAACATGCAAATAATAAAATATAAGAATCAAAATGAAATAGTAAAAGGTGAGTTGGGGTGAGTGCATATATAGGGATTTGTCTACAATTTGCTTTGTTTGGAGAGATATCACCAACATTATTCTGAACTATGTCCACCTTATTTACTTCAAATTACCTTAGATGGTACCTCTCATAACAAAATAAATTTGAAAACATTTATACACTTGCCCCAACTTATCTAACATCAATTTTTTTTTTTTAGAGATAATGTGTTAGAAATGTACAATAAAAAAAAAACTATAATTTAAAATTAACACTCTGAGGGTCTCTACAGATCAGTGAGATCCATCTGATAAAAACAATTAACTCGTATACAATAACAACAAATGTCACGTTAAAGCAATAGAAAGAGAATTTTATAGATAAAAAGAATAAATTTCTTGGTAAAATGATTATAAGGTAGATATTTGATGTTCTAGAAAATTTCTGCACGGTTTGAGATAAAGTCAAGTTATGCCATCTCACTGATTGGTTCTTAGTAAGTTACCTCCAAAGCTCCTTGGTGACACAACATTTCCATTTCCTAGATAGACTTTCTGAGAATGAACTTCCTTTCCCCTCCATCAGTAAAATCTGATTCAGAGTCACTTAGTTCCAAGTTTAAGGTCTTCTTCTGGAACTTCAATTTGTTTCAGAAGTATTAGTGTCATCATCCTCATTATCTAAGTCAAACATAGGTCATCTTCCTCCATTTAAAGTACAAGAAGTTGGTACTAACATCATGACTGCTGCCCAATAGCATTTTGTTGATCAGCAAACTAAACTCAGGATTATTAGTATTTTTTTTTACATTTTGTTTAACATATAAAAGAAAAGTCGATATATTATAGAAATTAACTCGGATTGAAGATTAGGAGAATGTAAGGAAGACAGTAGGAAAAAAGTAACAAAAAATATACCATCAAATGTCGCAGGGCAAATAATTTTATAACCAAATATTTTACAGCAAGAATCATTGTAAAGACATATAATAATGCAAGAAGAAAAAATCAATCAGAGTAAAACGATACTTACAAATTAGGTTTTTAGGGATCTTATAGATCTAACATTACGTTTCGGTACACAAGAGGAGTGACATCACTACTGGAATGTGAAACTCCAAATACAGAGAAAGTGTGGAGGGATCCTCTCCTCTCAAATAGTTTAAATTCACAATAAAATGACTGATCAGTGGTTCTCTCAACTCAGGTACGACCTTCAGAGTGTTAAAGAAATAAAAATATAATGATGCAAAAAATAATAAAATAAATGACAGGAAGTCTAAATGATATTTTAATTTTTAGTAAGTCAATTACTATAATTATCTCTAGGAGACACCTAAAAAGCCAAGATTTAATTAAAATAATAGAGACAGGAAAACTTAATAATTAATAAATTCCAAACTGTAATGAGCAAATAATTGTTATTTATATGTAGATTTTATACCTGTTTCATGTTAATCTCATGATTAGGTCAGACTACATACCTGCTTAGCACCAGTAATCATGTTCAACCAACTATTTCTAATTTAAAAAACGTTAAAATTAAATTTGGCCTTGACAAAAAAGATAATTTTTTTGTTTTTCCCAAACATCACATTCTTTCAATTACTAGGAGTCATTTGTGAAAGAGACGTTATCATTTATAAACACTTCTACATGAAGCTACCAGATTATACCTTTTCTATGGTATCTAGAAAAACGAAAGTTGAACCTCAATGGAGGAATCTGTTAAAAAACAAATTTAAATTATTAAATAACTAACTATGAGATGAAGGTCAGGAAGAAAGATAGAGAAAATAAATATAAGCTCTCTATTATTTAATGTTTTCTGACATTTCATTCCCAGGAAAGGACCTGTTTTGCTTGCTGCTGACAGGGGTTGTTTTGCTACTCGACGCTACTAAACCTGCCAAAATCGGAAAAAAAAATTGAACGATCGTCAAATATTTTGGGAATTTTTTAGAATCTTCTCCTTTAAATCTCTCAAAAATAATATATTTCAATGGACTTGAGTACTCTTCAGTATACTCTTTTCTGACCGTGGTTCCCAACTTTTTTTTTGTGGCGAAACCCTTTTGGTAGACGTGGGAAAATGGCGGCTGCATTATCATTTCATAAAAATAAAGTGATAGTATTTTCAGAAGAGCTAAGTCAGGCTAGTGGGCCGACGTAAGAAAAGGAAAAAAAAAAAAAGTCAGGCTAGTATACATATACGACACCTGTACAAAAGGTGAAGAAAATCTAAGATGGTAAGGATCAAAAATTGAACCTGAGTTGACGTAAAATGGCCCCATTCTTAAATTATTTCATGCGAGAACTATTTATTGATGTAGATCAGGTATGAGCAACCTTTGACATGTTGTAGACCAAAGTTTAATGAGCAAATACGTTCGCGGGCCGCGTTTAAAAGTAGTGTTCATAATTTTTAACGATAGATATCAGACATGAAATAATACGACATAGTTATTATAATACAATTTATTAAAGTAACAAAATAAAATGAAAAAATAGGTACAACATTATAATTATTAAATCGTGAAATTTGGAATTATTACAAACTACGAAAGTTAAATAGCGACACCAAAATCAATGAGACACCTGGGCTTGAATTTGGGAAACTATTCCATCGATGTTTGGATTTATTCCACCGTTACAAATATGTAAAGAATTTTCCAAACCATCGTCAGTCAACCTTGGACGATGGTTTGATTTATTAACTTTCATCATTGAAAAGAACTGTTCGCATTTATAAGTACTGCCAAACGCACAAATCAATCTTCTTGCGAATTTTCTAAGCTGCGGAAAATGGTCTTCTTCGAAGTATTTTTTGTAGACATCTCACAACTCCACGTCTTCAAATTTAGATTTTAGGAATGAGTTTTCTTGAATCTCGATCAACTCCATTTGGAAGTGTATTGCTGCATTTTGTACATTACTTTTTGTTGGAGTAGCAAGTAAACAGTCTTCCATGTTTTTGAAATCGCTAAAACTGTTCGAAAATTGCTCCGACAGTAATTTGAGTTCTTCAGTATATTGAGAATTAGCAATATTTTTATACGCAGAGAGCGTGGTGAAATGGTAACTGTTACCAGACAGCATCTATGCCTCCTACAAGCGGATTTTGTTCTGAAACGCTTTCAAATGGCTGTACAAATCATTTACTAACTGTTCTTTTTTTTTTTTTAAGCTTCAAATTTAAATCATTCAAATAGCCAGTAAGGTCGACCAGAAATGCTAAGTCACATATCCATTTTGGGTCACTAAATTCAAATAGTGGCTTATCTTTTATTTGCATAAAATCTGCTATCTTATTTCTAAGCTCGTAAAACCGTTTCAGCATTTTCCTTTTGCTTAGCCATCTGACTTGACAATAATGTGTTACCTCGTCATATTCGGCTGACATTTCATCCAGAAAAGCCTTGAACTGACTATGGTTAAGCCCTCAACAGTTCGCCTTGACAAACTAATTTTTCTTTTCAGTACACAAAACACACTCCTTGACAAATTCTCCTTCGGCAAATTGTTTTAATGACTTTTCCAATTTTGAGCTAACTATAAAACTAGCTTTCACAGCATTGCATGTGTTTTTTGCTGCTGTTTTTCCAAATTTGCGGTAAACTTCTGGATTTTGTCTTTTATTATTTGTCCTGTCAGAGAGTGCAGCATAGGATGCTTAGTTGAGTAATGCCTCTTTATATTGAATTCTTTCATCACTAAAATGGATTCATTACACTGCAAACAAATAGACTAACCATTGTGCAAGATAAAAAATAATTCTTCAGTCTAATTTTCTTGAAAATGGCGACCCTCTGCATCTATTTTTCGTTCCTTTCCACCAGACATCATTTTCATTTACTTTTAGTTCGATAAACTTATTAACAAAATATAATTAGTAAGCACTCAAGATGCACACAGTCACAAATCAAATTGACGGCACTAGCAGTTCACTAGGATATCGCTTGTCGAAGTTATCACCTCGATAGCTCAAATAGAACTGAACTAAAGTTTTTTTTCTGATCCCTCTAAAAAAGAAAAAACAATAAATTAGTGAATGCTTTATTATGGAAAAAAGAATAAATCATGTTGAGTATTACCTTTTACTACCTTTGGTATTTTAAGGTTACCAGTA
>NW_027110368.1:527554-535277 GCF_000696795.3 Halyomorpha halys
AAACAATAAATTAGTGAATGCTTTATTATGGAAAAAAGAATAAATCATGTTGAGTATTACCTTTTACTACCTTTGGTATTTTAAGGTTACCAGTATTAATTATCTATTAATTGTGAAATGTCCGTTCTGTATGGTCCTACTAGTAAAGAAAGAATCTAAGAACTAAAGTGTTTTTTTTTTTCCGAACCCTTTAAAAACAGAAATAAAATGCGAATTAGTAGTGCATTACTGTGTAAGAAAGAAAAGTAATTCGTGTTGTGTCTTACCTTTTACTAACCTTAGGTATTTTAAGGTTACCTGTTATATTTAATTTTACATATGAGCTATCCATTCAGGAGCTATTTTGAGTCCGGAGGTGAGGGGCCTCCTTGTGTTGTATCGCATATAAGATAAAAATCAAATAAAAATAAAAATAAAGATAAATAAAAATAATAAAGACAATAGATAATGGTGAAATGATAAGAGAAACAATCTGAAATCAAAAGAAGTGTGAGGGAGGGGGTTGGGGTGCATCAGAAGATGGAGCTATGAAGTGATGTTAATAGGGTTTTTGGAATCTTTCCTACCCTGCCACCTCGCAGGAAGGGGGGATAACTAAAGTTCGGACCATCCACCCGCTTATATAGGCAAAATGAAGGAATCGTCTAGAATCATCAGTGTAGAACAATTGAGAAGTAATAATCTTTTGTTGTGCCGCCAGTGAGGTGGCAAACATCAAAGACAAAATGTTTGCCTTTTCACTCTTTGATGATCGCCGCCACTCGGCTTACTCGCTAACATGATTCTGTGAGTATGAGTAAATAATGTAATTTTTTTTTTAATTAGGTTTTTCAAAATGTCTCGCGGGCTTGATCAAATCTTACAGCGGGCCGGAGGTTGCCCACATATGGTTTAGATTATATTTCGAACCTTCTGCAAGAATGTCCATTATTTCTTTTTTTTTATACACCCTATCGTAGATAATAATAAAAAAATTAACAATAATGATACAGGTAAAGATTTTGGTATGCTTAAAAGGAACCGAAATAGTGGTTAGTAGCTTACTGGGCAGTGGCGAACTTTTACTTTTATATGATTATTTCGTTTGTTGGAATTTAATAACAAATTGATAATTATAAGTTGATCAATTTTGTTCAAAATTTTTTTATCAAACTCTAATTTTTAACACTTATGGTAATTCACCATTTTAAAGAAAACAGTCGAGCCAAAACTCAATGTTTTTTGTTGGCTAGTTTAAGAGACCAACTGGTAAATCTAGTTCTTGTACTTTTTATTTTTTTTACCACCTACCTCTTCATTCCTGACATAAGGGGATGGAGAGAGCGGCCGTTTACAAGTTACCAGCCTATTTTAACCCGTGTGGGAGGATACAGTTTTCATTCCGTGTAACTGCCACGAAATAAAAATCAACCCATTCAGGCCGTAATTCAACAGACGCTGTTACAGTCATGGGGTTAAGGTGATGCCTCACGAATACCTCAGGTACAATGGCCGCTAACTTATCTACTTTACCCTTTACGATGGTTTTGAAAAACTGTCTTTTCAGATTTAATTTTATAACCGTAACTTAACCTATGAATATATTCATCATCCTTAAATCGTTACTTCGGAAGAATACTAACGTAACTTTAAAATTTCTGAAATGGGCTTTTTTGAGCCCGCCACTACAATAAAGTCAATTTCACAAAATTTGCGGTTACGCCATTAAACTTACGAACAAGCAATGTGTCTATTTTCTATACCAATTCGGAAATGAAAAATATGTTGAAGTATATAATAAAATTTTACATAGCATAATTTCGGGCCTAATTTCTGAATTTTTATAAAGATAAATAAGGAGGGAGCAAATTTATTATCATTGTCCATTAAAAAGTTATACTTGAAAAATATACATATCGATTGTATTTTATCGAGAGCATAATACAGTAGAACGAACAGTTATGAGTTTGCTTGAGCTGCTCTTATAGGAAGTCGCCTTTGATAATATGACAGTTAAAGGGTTTATTAATACAATAATTAAGTGAAATTGTGCATGATTCGATCTTTGATATATTTTATAAGTAATTTATAACAATAACGCAATGTCAGGATCTCTTACAAGAAAGGAGTAAGAAATGGGAAATAGAACAGTATCAATTATTATCTTCGTTTCACTCAACTGAGCTTTTATTTTTATTTTAGTATTCAGATATCAAAAGGTGCTGTAGTATGTGTGGAATCAAAACTACAAGGGATGATTTCTATTGGAGCTAAAACATTGGTCCATCCAAAGGCTTCTGTTGTAGGGGATGCAGGTCCTATTGTAATCGGTGAAAGCAACATTTTTGAAGAGCAATCAGTAATTCATCATAGGTGGTCATTTTGTATTTCATAGTACATTAGAGTACTTGAGTTAAATGCAATTCTGATACTTATATTGTCAATCCTTTGTTTATTTAATTTAATAATATTATATTTGTTTATATTGCATTGTAAGCTATACTTGGTACTTACAGTATTTGGTACTATAAGTAATTGGTTAAATGTTTTATTTAGGTCTGATATCGGAACTGATCGTCCGAAGACAATGGTGATAGGCTCCAACAATGTTTTTGAAGTTGGATGTGTCATTCATGCCAAATCAATAGGGGACAATAATGTATTTGAATCTAAATGTAAGTTGATGAATGAAAATGAAGTGTAAAAACACTTTAACAATATGATAATTTATGATGTTTATGTTTTAGGCTATATTGGACCTGATATAGAAGTAGGAAATGGTTGTATTATAGGTGCTGGTGTTTCACTTAGTGTCAAAGAGAAGCTTAGAGATAATATTGTTATAACAGGGAGTGAATACCATCGGGCTATTGCTCCTGAAAAACCTCCGGTGATTATTTTTTTTTTTTACCTTATCAAAACCATAACTATCGTACAAATGTTTTACTTTTTTAATGACCAATATTGCAGTTCCTATGTACTAATTGGCTTTAAAATTGTAGCTTATTCCATTCTTGCCCCAAGCCATTGAATTTTATTATTTGATTAAAATTGTTATAATGCATTTTAAGTAAAATAAATTGTTAATTTATTTCTATTCTATTCTCTTTCTATCACTTGACTCAGTATGCTGCAGTAGCCTAGTCCGATTGCCATCGTTAGGATTTGAGGACTATTATTTTTTATTATTATTTGCTTATATTAGTTTCATATTTATTAATTATTTAATTGTATATATTTATGTGGAAGTAGGTAAGTCATTGGTTAGGTACTAAGCTACCACAGTATATGTGCGTGTGTGTATATATATATACAGTGGATATCCTTCATTAGGTAAAAATCTGGCTGTTGAGCGTGATTCCCGCCAAATCACCTCCTTAGAAAACCATTTGTATACTAAAAGTAGTTCCTTACAAAGTACTCCATTCCTAACCCTTCATGGGTTGTAGCCATATAGATTTAATTTTTCTAAATGTTTTATATGTTTATGTATATTCTATTAGTTTCTTTTATTTAACTTATCTATTATGAAATATACATAGTGATCCATTACTGGACTTAAGGGAAGTATTGCAATCGTGAAAAATTTTTAATCTGAGTTTTCTATGGAACACAATGTTGAAAGACTTTTGAAAAATGAATGTGAAAGTATTTCCATAGTTAATAATTTAGAAATATTTGTTTTGAGAACGAGCAAGAATTATTTTCAACTCAAAGTAGGGTGGTAATTAAAAGTTGTATAATGCATGCACCATATCAGATTTTATCTTCTGGTACGTTAAACATTTTTAAATTGTAAAGATCAAATTTCTGGTTATTAATTGTACTATCTTAGTTGGTATTTGAATTTTTAGTACCAATTTTTTGAGCCTGTATTGATTCTTTTTATAATATTTCTGTATTTTTTTTAAAAATTCTAATTAGTATTGCAAAACTACAAATTTTTTTTGTTAATCAGAAAGTGGAATCTATTCGACTCTATCTTCATTAAAAAGAAAGGTTGTAGAGGATTGGATATTCAAAAACAATTGTATATTTAAAATAATAATGTCTTTTTAGTTTGTTCTAATTTATCTTTTCACTTTTTGCAGCCTCAAACTTTGCAATTGGATTTCCTTTCCAAAGTTCTGCCAAACTATCATCATTTGTGGAAACCAAAGTGAAAATCTGCTTTATATTCTTTTATTATTTATTTGAATAAAATTTTTTAAAGAATCATTTATTTATATGTATGTATTTTTTAATTTATTGTATTCATTTCTATATTTTCGTATTACTTGCTTTTGTATAAAATTGTATTAATTGATTATTTTGGTGAAACCTAGGGCTTATATTTTAAAACCCTTGTTAAAAACATTTAAAACAAGGTTATAACAAATTAAAAAATTGCCAAGTACTTCTATTTTATTAAAAATACTTTACTCTCTCTTCTTCACGGTTTCATTGTTTACCTTTATATTCAATGAAAAATTAAGTTTATCCTTTAATAAATTTATTACGTTGAAACAAAATTTTAGAATGTTCAATAAAGATATGAGTTTAATATCATATAGAGAATCATAAATTTGTATACATAATTTATGAGATAACTATATTGTTTTGAAGATTTGTTAAATAATAAAGATAGGGTGTTAATTATTAATATTGGTAGAAATACAATCATATATATCACATATTTTCACCTAATAATATAAAACATTTATTAAAATTATTTCCTGATTCTTGTTCATTAGAAAATTTTGAACAATCAAATTTTAAATTTAAAAAACTGCTAATTGAGTCTGATGTTATTCAAGAACTTAAAAATTCTGTTTTGTGGTGGGCTCAAGTTGGATGATTTTTAACCATGGCATATTAGTTCATTTCATTACTATATCAGATAAAGAAATTACTGTTCATGCTGTTGACTCCCTGGCTCCTAGATGAGAACATCTTGATATTTAATCTCTTTTTTTTTTTTTACTAGAGTCAGATACTTCTTTTAATACTTTTTAATGTCTAATTTAAAAAAAAATACTGTATAATATTACTTAATGGTTTATTATTTGAGATAATAATTTATTATATCAATAATTATAAAATATGCAATGGCCCCCTCACTGGACTTTCCTTACCGTTTTGGGTGCCAATACAAAAATTGTTTGCTGTACCTTTGCCATTATCGGCCTCATTAAGTTCTTTGTAAAGAGTTTAATTATCCTTCAAATGAGCTTCTGAAATGTTCTTATTAAGTTTTTTAGTTATTCCAAAAACTAATAAAAAGTAAACAGGTTTCCATATGAACCTGGCCAAATACAAATAAAAAGTTTAATATGCCATTTTTTTTTAATAATGGTCTAATTTTTTTTTCCCTTTAGGTATTGGATTACCTTTCAAAAAACTTTTCTTTAAAAGAATAATAACAACCTAAGTAAGAACTTCTGGGGTTATGGTTTCATAATATATTTTCCCTCATATGATATTTTCATAATTGGGGGAAATCTGAGTGTACTAAACCTCTAATTTGACCCCATTAGCAAATCTTTTTTTTTTTTTTTTTTTTTAAGAAAAGCTGCAGATGGATGGATTTTTATTATATTCAATTTTTGGATTCTTGGCCATTTTTTGGCCTCACTAACGGTTTCTATTTAAAATAGGATGTAAATTGCATAAAAATGTCTTATATTTGTTTAAGCTATAGATCTTTTCTTTATTATAACTTTTCAAATCTTACTATTAGTAATATGGGATTGTATTATTTTCATATGATTTAAGGGAATCAAATATGCCATTAATACAATTGTATACCACACTTTACCGAAGCTAATTTTTTTAAGCTCATATAGACTCCAAAAACAATTATAATTTCATAAATTATGGGAGTTATAAGTCAAATAAGGAGCAAAGCTTCAAATATGAGGATATGAGAAACGGACCAATAATCTGAAGTCAAAGTAAGGTAATCATATATTTCAGAAAATTTGATACATCAATTAGATTTCATCAGTAACTGACTTTTACTGTCTTCATCTTCTTCTTCACCTGGATCTGTATAGATGATAGACGACAGAATAGTTGTATTAAAAGGATGTGCTCCTTGCCATGATGAGTGTGATATGAAATCTATCAATTCAGAATCATTGTTTTCACTAATTGACTTATTATGTCGCCCAATAGGATACATTCCAGGTTTGCACAAAAAAACATGTAGTGCATAATCCTTTCCTGGCTTCAGTTTAGCCACAGTGTTAAATAAGATCTGAAACAACAAATTGATTCAATTTGTTTATAGATCTATTTTCACCTGTGACACAGTATTAAAAATCAATAAAAAGTAATAGATTTTGCAATATACTTGTGCTTTACTGTTATAGTGTACAGGTCCATAAATATTTCCTTCGGCAAAATGGAACTTAGATTGTGCTTCAGCAACTTTAACCATGATATTCTCCACATACTGTCCACCTTCTTCTCTTATTTGCATTTTGATCTGAAGTATCATTTGAATTTAATAATATTAAACATAATAAAGATATTGATCTCTAAGACAAAAATCATTCTAGCAACCCAATGTATTTGGGAAAGTATTTTTTCTTTTTTCCTCAGTTTTCATTAAGTTGTGGAAGAATGATTTTTTGTGTGATTTACTTTTCTGTAGGAACAGGTTTTTTGGAGTAGAATAATAATTGAATACTTACTTCTATTCCTATCAGGTCCATCGGTGAACTGACATTAAACAATGATGTCAACCATTCACTGCCATCACACCTTACTTCACTCACATCCTGTTATAAATCAATTCATTTAATTCCTAACAAAGTGTAATTCAGATTAAGACCAAGAATTAATTTTAGTGACTATGTTATGAACTATAAATAAGAAACCAAAATAATTTGACTTATTTAAAAATATTCTAAAACCATGTTAATCCATTAGTTAATGAAGTGATAAAACAAATCTATTTCCATTGTTTAAAGTTTTAAGTATTTAAAGTTACTGTAGAGGTTCCATTGAGTCCTGTTCTTTCAAATTTTTCATTTTAATGTCAGTTCCATATAACTAAAAGTTATTAGTTTATCAGAATTGGTTGTTGACATCCAAAAAATAAATAATAATAATAATAAATAAATAAAAGATGGTCCAGTTGCGGTCAAAATAACTCAGATAATAAATAAATTATTATGTGCCCATTTTGCAGGGCTTCAACAGGGGTAAAAATGATATATGCTGTAATATTGAAAAATTTATTTAAAATAAATAAAAGTAAAATTGACAGTTTTTCTCAATCTTAAGTATAGCTCGGGTTCAAATGAGAAGCTTTAATATTAAATAGGTAGGAGAATTTTATAACATTTATCTCTTGGTGGGTTTCTAGGCAATCAGGACAGACACTTAGCTAAATTAACATCTACTTTTATAAACATACTTAAAATTCTATGTTGTACAACACTAACCAATTTATACTCTTCTTTGATCAATGATTTTTTGACGTCTTCTATTTCAACAAACACTGACTAAACAAAGCATTGGTCCTCTTACTCTCTTCAACACACATCCAATCTCTCGGTGATACAAACAAAGAATCACTTTATCTTCATGGGTGATTCTAAATGTCCCACTGAGAGAGACAAAAGATGTTCAGGACCTCTGGCATCCAGGAGATATCCTCCTCCGCGCCTAAACAATATCTGAAGTCTAAACCAAACATCCTGTTTTGATGTTCGTTGTAAACATCGATTGTAGCACAACAGTTTTGAGTTTTTAC
>NW_027110368.1:535894-547304 GCF_000696795.3 Halyomorpha halys
ATATATATATATATTTTAATCACTTTTTTCTTGACTGTTGTTGGTATATATTTTTTTGGTGGATATTGAGGATCAGTCAATGATACAACTTTGTTTTTGCGACTTTTGCAACTTTATTGTTTGCATAGTCTTTTTTATTCTCATTTCTCTTTTATCAATTTTTTTATTTGTCATTATTTCCATTTTTATTATATGATTTTGAATACTTTTGTGTGTTTTTTGTTTATTCTTACTTTTTACTGTATGAGTTATTTTTATTTTTAATTTACTTTGTTCATTTTTGTATAAATTTTCACATTTTTTTACATCATCTATTGGCACAACTTAGTTTACTTTTATTTCATGTTTTCTTGTTCTCTTACTCTGTTACATAATTTTAGTTGTTTTTATCTTTTTTAGCCCTGATGAAGCCCTGCAAAGCCGGCTCATAATAAACAAATAAGTTTATTTACTATTTCAGTTATTTTGACCATTCCTGGACCATCTCCAGTTTATTAATTACACATGGTAAATCAATGATCTTTCAAAAATAATAATTCTATAAAAATAAGGACAAATAAATACTATTATCGAGGAAAATTAGTCAAGTTTAAAAATGTACATTTAATAATAAAAGAAAAAAATTGTTTCAGATTTTCACTTTATTTGTAGTCAATTTAAAAACTAAAAAGATGGGCATTCAGACTACTAGTATTACAGAAGTAAGCCATGCCTTTAGCCTCTTGTGATGAATGGTTATATAAGAGCATTTCTATTTTTGTCCATGTTATTTTGCATTCTTTCTTTTTTATATAGAAATCTATTCTATTCCCTTTGATCTCCTCGATTCGTTATATCTAGTCAATACGTTTTTATAAGAAGGATCCACTGCTTACTGTTTTGGTTCTAAACAAGAATATACAGTACTAACTTTATTTCATAAAGGAGAGAGAAAGTTATAGTATAGCCTGCTCCTGAAATGCTTCAGTAAGCTGAAATAGCATTTATTTGCGGACATATTTCTGCTTGAATGTCATTATCCACCAAGATAGCTAAACTCCTTCACCCTTTCAAATGAAAATCCTCCAGTTATAAAATGTGATGGTTCGTTCACATCTAGCTGTGGGCCTGCGTGCATGTATTTTCTGTTAAGTTTGGCACACTTGAGATAGTGAAGTCCGAAAAGGCTGAGAGGGAAAGAGAAGAAGTATACCTTCCCATTAGTGGGTGCAAAGTTCAGTTGAAAAATAATCCTAGGTTTTTTGTATTTTCTTTCTTCTCCTGTTATTCTCTGTTAAAGAACATGTCTCAAACTTTTCTAGATTGCTTCTTGTAGAAGGATAAAGGTAAGTGTAATTTTAAAGTTGTTCAAATTCTATTGGCCATTAAGAAGCAAATATCAGTTCTAATTATTAATCTCTTCACTAATCAAAATTTTTAAAAATGCAACTGCATATGACTTAGCACCAGAACTTGGGGATGCTTTCCTCCAGTAAACCTGTCCTCATTTGTGGTCTTAAATCCCAAAATGCTTAAACTGTTAGTAATTTGTTTAAAGGTAGGTTTTAATTGATAAATATGAAGAAATTAAATTAATTAATTTTTAATTTTTCTATTTAAAAGATACCTGAATATCTAATACTTTAGTTGATTTGATATTGACAGGTCTTCTTTTCTGCCTCAGTTCACAAAGACCATTTCCCATTGGTGTCTCAGAAACTTTAACAATCCTCAATAAAATATCTAACTTCTCTTTATCAGTCAATAATTTTGTTGGCAGTATACTCTCAGCGAATTCGTTTGTAGTAAGAGATAGGAACCTTATTTTTTTTAAAATTCCATAAAATTTCCCTTTCCATTGGGTTGAAGATAAATCTGCAATAACAAAGAGAAGGTTATTTTAATTTATGGGAAAAATATGAAGTCTGATTTGATTTGAGTGTTTTTTTAACTGAATACTTTTTGGAGGAAAATGAATCACTTAATTCTTAACATGGAGTAACTTCATGGCATGAAATTAAATTTCAAATTGTTCATAATCTATTGAAATTTGATTTATTAACTAAATTAATAGAGCCTGTTTTTTAAATCTTATAGTCATCATATGGGTGAGAATCCAATGAAAAGTTATCTTGTATTCCCCTCTTATAATTTAACTGTTTCCATTTGTAAGAGTTATCTTGCAGATGGTGTAATATGTGCAGTAAAATTGCCATTAAATGCTACATTCCCTGCTTAATATATCTCTTGGATAGTATTAAGGTAACTTATCACTTATCCTACTCTTTGGGGATTTAGAAACTCTCCTGATAAGAAATTAAATTTGAAATGTTATTGATTATGTCATAAAACATTTTTCTTAAGTCTTATTTTCATTTTATAAACTGTAAAGAGTAATCACAAATAAAGACTTCAGTCACTTTTCAATAATTATTTCCTTCTTATATCGAATTAAATTAGTATTTTATTTCGAGTAGTGATGTATTCAGAATATATTTTTTATTCCATTAACAGAATAGCATTTTCATGCAGATCTAAACTTATATTTATTCAGCATTAAAATTTAATATATTTTTTTTCAAAGCTTATTTAATTTAAAATCAGCCAGGCACTTACTCTATTGAAAACAAAATTGATCCTTTTTTCTTGAGTATTGTATATCTATACACGGCATATTTGAAGTGGTCCATTTAATCCACTGGTTCCGGACTAGTGGTCCACAGACCGTAGGTGGGGTGTGAGAGCCTTGGGATGGACTGCGGGAGGATTCTGTCACATTTATTCTTGTGTGACGATTTATTGTTACCAATATTTTATTAATTATCTTTCCTGATGTTTGGGTGCTAGTTGAAAGGTTTTTATTGGTAAATACAATAAAGTAACTCAAAATACACTTTTAGGCAACCTACTTCTCAAATATTTTCCATGAAGGACCCCTCTTTGCCCAAGTGGGTTGTGAAGATGGGCCACATATAGTTCAATTTCCGGTTAGTAATCCACAGACTTCAGACTTCTTTGGGTTGGGAACCACTGAATCAATTGGAAAATGCATAACAGCCATTTTCAAAACACCTTATCACCATCTTTTCCATAGTTGATTTTGCAATCCAAATTCGCTTGTTAGGTCATCATCCATTTCATGTAAAATACCACAAATAGGAGAACCCCAAATAATACAGAAATTATCTTGGGGTAGTTTTTCCGAATTTTCGAAAGTTCAATTTTTTGGAGATAAAGTGCTTCTCAAATGACTGATTCAATTATTTCATTTGGACCCTCAGATCATTAAATTTAAGTTTAATAATTATAAATGTTATAGGTTGTTATTAAAAAAAAACAGGGGGGGGGGAGAAATAATATATTTGTTTTTGTTGCTTGCACACACTTTCTGTTTAACTTTCAGGGAAATACACTCACACAAATGCCTATTAGAATTTTCAATACATGTAATTTTATGCAAGAAGTCTATAAAGGGGGAAAAAATTTAGGAATGATTTTGGAAAATCCTGGGATGAAAGTATAATTATTATTCACTTAAAAATAATTAAAAAAAAAAAAAGGCAAATTAAAACTAATCTATTTATATTCTTAGTACATATGATAAAAGGGATTGGTCCAGAACTAGGAATGGAGTAGAAAACTTTTATTGTTTATAACTTGTTTTCATTGTTTTTCACAGTAAGTTAAGAAATATTTGTTTGCTCATATCATCAGAATTAGTTTACTACTTACAAGGCAAAACATATTTTTCTATATTTCACAATAAAAAAATGTCCCTTTTCCATGTTGAATCATAATATTGTATGCACTATTATAATTTTTTAAACCATTTTAAATACAATTCATATTCAAATCTTAATGATAAGATAATATGCAAATTGATAAAGTAATTGATACAATATTCTATTAAAAAAATAGTTTCACAATTATTTCACAGTCTAAGGCTAGTTGTCGCCTAAAGCTTAGCTAAGTTAGCTGTGTGTGTTTTTATTGATTACTGATGAGCTATCAAACTTACCTAATAAAATTAAGTCAGCTATGCTAAGCTAACTTAGTTTAGCTCTTGGTTGACAACTGGTCTTAAGCCACTTTCTACGTGGATGTTCATCTTGTGCATCTCAGCTTCACTTACGTCTAATTATATATTTTTTCTCCAAAAACATTTTGATCAATATCTATTCTTCAAAATCATTTATGATTTTTTTATTCTTCTCTTGAAAGTATCAATCCTTTTTTTCTGGCAAAAAAAAAACAAAAAACCATCTCTTCAATTATTTATTCTTATTTTACTAATAACTATTCTTCACCACTGATAAATGTAGTGACTATTCAGTTCATTTTTCCAATAGATGATTGTCATTTACAATGCTCGGTATGGATGCTTCATATCATTAATTATATTAAACTTTATTTTTGTCAATCTATACTATTAATTGCATTGTTGTTAATATTTTCAGTCTAATTGCATGTGATCTCAAAGATTAATAATTTGTTGGAACTATGGTTCTTTTATTTTCTTGAAAATTTTGTCTTCAGTCTTCTTCCAGGCCCTTCGCACGTACTGGTAATTTACTGTGTATAAATACAAATGTTTAAACTTAAGTTCTGAACATGATTTTTTTTTTTTATCCGGATATTAATGATATTTTGATTGGTATAAGATAAAGAATAATTTTTATTAATCAAGCAGGTCAACACTCAAGTTAAGCAATGAATTATATAAAAAATGGACAATTATCATTAACCTATCAAGTAATAATAACTAGTTGATTTTTATATGAATTGAAGGAAAGAAATAAAAAAACTAACTCACCTTTCATATCAATTGTTGATAAAATCCATTCTTCTACCATTTTGAATAATGTCAATTCTGAAGGCACATTAAGTGTATGAAGATCCAAAATTGATGAAATCGTATCTTCTGACATATTACTTGCGTGGACACTTCTTAAAACTTCTGTTGTATGTAACTGTATTTCCTAAAAATATACAATAATTTATTAATTATAATATACTAATTTTTTCACTTTCATTCACATTCAATTTAAAGAGACTTAATAATTACCAAAATACACTGTTTCCGAAGCTTAATTTCATCGTGGAACTTGGAAAATTCATACAAATAAAGAGCATTAGAATGGTTTAAATGATCTAGTAAATAATTTATACAATCCTTTTCTAAAAATGTCAGAAGATACTTCTTAGCTGCATAGTATAAGTCACAAGCATTTATATATGATTGAATGTAAATTGGCATTTCATAGATGAAACTAAAATAAATAGGATTATTAGTATCAAAAAGTTTTACAATTTATTGTACAATTGAATAATGTAAAATTAAAAACCAACTGAATCATTTGGAGAAAAATGTCAGATTTTATATCCGTGATAATGATTGGTGCAGATTCCTCACTATATCCATTAAAAAACATTGCTTGAAATACAGGGCTTGACATTGTCAAAATCAGTTTATGACACTGGATCTGCAATAAAAATATGCTGGATTAGCGATTCATAAAAAGTTCTTAAAAGTATTGTCATAGAGAATAGCTTACCTTTTCATTTTCCACATGAAATTCACAGTCTGAAAGAAGTTTTTTTTCAAACAAATAACAACATTTCTGAGCCAAAGTTTGGCTTCTAGTTTGCCAATCATTTATCAGTAAAGCCATATTTAGAGCGGCTTTTTATATAATTAGTATAGAAACAACTATAGAAGCTACTAGCTTCTCTTATGCATTGATAAAGAAATATTGTGACTGAAACGTATTTTAAAAAATCAGTAAAATGCTTCCTGCTAGATTTATATTACATAAAAATGTGTTTCTATAATACTCATTTATTTTAAACATAGATAATCAATTAAAACATTAATAAACTAAAATAATGAATGAGACTTCTGTGAGCTATGAGCCACCAAAACTCAGTTCGTCTCTTTCAGATGGAATGTGTTTAAGCTGTTTTACAAAAGAAGGTTTACGTCAATAGATTCTATATACAAGGTTACGCGTCAGTTGAACCCTTATGGTAAAAAAATGTATTTCCTTGTTCATATGCTTTTTTTTTTTGTCCATTTTATAAAAGGTTAGAGAACAATTTAACTTCATATATGTTAATAAAATTCATTTCCCGGGTTATTTTTTGCCACGTTTAAATGTACATGCTTACCAACTCTGTTCTAATGTAGTCAAGTAAATTACAAAAGTTTAGATTCACTAACAAGCAAGATAACTGGTAAACAAGAGTACTAACAACGCAAAAGTTTGATTGAATTTAAAAAAAAATGATTTCAACGATAGTATCTTCTGTCACTGTTCAAACTAATAATTAATTCATCGCATTCTCATTGTATTTAATGACCTGTTTTTATAATTGGTTTCCAAGAGAGTAAATATATTCATCTTTAACATCTCAAATATTCTCCAATGTTATTTAAAATCATTGATGATTGAATTTCAGTCTTCCATTTCTAATAGTTGAATTAGTCTTGTCACTTTAATTTCCTAAGGGGAAGAATGCTATTCGGTTGAAATATTTTTGCTAGATCTAGGGTTTAGTGTTCTCTAAATAAGAAAAAGATAATCAGTAAAAATTGTCCAGCCTCATTTCTCAAGTCCATCTTCCCCGCTGACATTAATAGTGATAAAAGTCGATAGTATTACCGTTATCTGAGCATTAAAAAACGAAAAGAGAACGTTCATTATTTTAGTTTTTAGAATTTATAGAATAAACATTAAAAATATTTAAAAATTTTATGGAGACATCTTATCAACTAAAAGGTTCACATAAAGGGTAAATGAAATAAAAAGTTATTTATTTAATAACTACGGTGTCAAGAAAAGAGCCCAAAATGAGAAAAAAGTCACTTATTTCACATTAATTTTATGAAAACTATGAATAGTTACTAGTTAAAATTGATGAGTCTGCCAATCATAGTTAGAGGGAATAAAAAAATGGCGGCTGCTGCAAAACGTTAAAAAAAAATTAATTTTTCATTCAGAGCTCTAACTGGTAGCTAATATACATAGACAACCTGACGAAATCAGCGTTGGAAAACTTTTAAAAGTTTGATTATTTTTGTTAAATTTTTATTTAAAATAATATACATTGATAAAATAACATATTAATATTAAAAACAGAAATTCCCACTAGTCACAACAGATGGAAGAATGGATAGTCCAAGAGCCCTAGAGGACAAAAAAGTCCGTTATTTCACCTTAATTTTTATCACTTTAATGAAAGCTATGCATAGTTACTATTTAAAATTGATGAGTCTACCACCCATAGTTAGGGGTAATCAAAAATGGTGGCTGTTACAAAATATTAATTTTTCATTCCAAGCCCCATATCTTAAAAACTACCCACAATATAAAAACCTAATAGAATATCATTTAAAGAAGAGTTTTTTAAAATCTGAGCTCTTAAGGAGCTATTTACGTTCAATAGCTCCCGAGTCATACTTTTTTAAAAAGCAACATTTCGTAAAAGATTACTGAAGAATCAGTAATTTGTGAGTTTATTTTGGAATGTCTATATCTCAGGAACCATAAGACGTAAAGATGTTTATTAGTACTCAAAATTAAAGCTAGTTTAATGAGCTATAAAGTAGTTAATTACGTTAGTCTGCGTAGGAGTTGTATTTTTTTATGATATTTACCAAAATAAATTCGCAAAATGTTGATTTTTAGTTGTTCTTTTTTTGGACAACTATTTCTTAGGAACCATTAGACTTACAGATGTCTGTTATCAAAAATAAAACGTTATGTTATGTTCGTAGGATTTGTAGTTTTTATGATATTTGCCAAAGTATCATAGAAACTACAACTAAACTACAAAAACAAATGTTTGTTTAATTTTTATTTAAAGTAATGCTCATAGGTAATGTATCATAATTATATATATACAGAAGATATTTTAACTGTTCACATTTTAAACATGCGAAAGAATAAAGAACTAGAGGCGGACTAAGAACATGAGTAAAAAACAATAACACTGAACGTTCTCTGTAACAAGCTCATTCTACAGGGACTTTTTCATAGTTGGCCGAAGCCATTGGTTAATACTATTCCAAGAACATTCGCCACTTGTGTTTACTTTTTATTTGTTTGAATTCTCCCCTTTATACTTTATTCCTCAAATTTGTCAGTTTTAAAAGTGGGACGAAACGTTGGTTAACAATAAATAGTTTTCTTCTACTATTTTGACACCTTTATTGACCATCACCCGGACTATCTTCCTACAATGAAGTAAGTGTTATTTGAACATCTTTTCCATGATTCAAATTTCGGTTGAGGTTTGGTGGAATTTGATGTTATATGTCAAAAATGTGCATATGATGAATATATAAATAATACCTTAATACCCAATAGTATCTTCTTGATAATCGCCAATAGTATTTTTCTTGATTCTTTTGTTATTAATACTACCTTATGTTTTGATTTTCCCTACTTTACTTTTGTGTTAACTTTTAAGTTAAACAGTGAGTTTAATTATATGTTTAATAAAGCCTTATTTCCAGTTTGTAAAAAGGTTTATTTATTTCAGTGTAATTTGATGAAATTCTATGTGTCATCTAATTGGCGAGTGTTCTAAAATTGAAATTAACTTTAAAATGGACTCGAAACGTCAACTATTTGATTAATAAAAGTTTACAAGAGTTTTAACGGTTTTTAATTTCCCTATAAATTCTTATATAGAAGAATATGTAATCCTAAGAAAATAGTGAGCGCTATTATTTTAAAGTGTATTATTCGGAAAATTACTGGTTTAGAATAAATAAGTTGATAAATTAAGAATCATTGGAAGTAGAGAAATTGCCTTTTTTGGGGCATTGAATATCCCCAAAGTGTGGGAAAAAAATACTCTTGTTAAAAAGTTAAAAACTTTGTATTGTTAAAAATGTAATTGGGCTTGGGTGAGAGTTTTTTATCTTTGGGGGGGGGGGCGGTCTGGTGAATATGGGGGTCCTGGTGAAATATGGAAAAGTCAAGTAACACTTGTGAGAGAAATTAGTTTTCTCTAATTAAATGTGCTTAAATATTTCTTATAAATATTCAATCATTTATATTCCTATGTTTTTAATTCATTATTTTATTGCCTTATTGCCATGAAATTTGTCATCGTTTATAACTAGAAGGTTCTGTAACCCTTGCAAGAAGGAGATGCCGGTTTAACTTTCAAGTTTGTTTTAGTATTGGTGACGTTTTAGTGTTTATTTTCTTTCGAGAATTAAACATAAAAAATGGACATAAGAAATTTAAATGGATTTAGAGTATGTACAAAACTTAATATAGAGGACAATGCTGATTCAAGGAAGTGTTTCATTTTTATAAACGAACAGTGGTCAACAATAAAAAGTGTGCAGAATCACATAAAAAATATTTTCAATATTGATGATGAAGTTAATATTTATATTGGTGATGTATTATTGCCTGAAAATGAAACAATAAAGTTAATTCAACCAAGTGATGTTTTAATGTATGTATACATGATTGTGTATGGGGTTTATAAATATTTTATCTCTTAAGGTTGACTTCTAGTGTGTAATAAAATCATGTACATGAACAACTTTATGAAAAGTTAGACAGTTATAGACTTACTGGTATTACTGCATTAGGTTAATTTTTTCACTATTTAAATCTATTTACTCTTAGTCAAAAAGGAGTGTTTTAATTTTCTTTTAAAGAAAATTAGTATCTCTAATATATCTCTCCTACTTACTCAAACACAACGGACAACAGAATCGAGCCTAGTATTAACTATTTTTACTAATGTGTTCGTAAAGTAGAAATTGTAGGCTTGTTCATGAACTGAATTAAAGATCTGAGTTTATTGTATTTAGTAGTTTGTGTAGAAAAAACTAGTTACTCAGATTTCATCAGTAATGATAGCTGAATGGAACAATTTAGTAAATATGGTTTACATCAATAGCACTATGTAAAGAAAAACTTATTATAGTTGATTGTATCATTAATTTAAATTTTTATTTTACCAGATTAGATTGAAGTTTTTACATTGATTGCCAAATGGTTTTTAATTTTTAAAAGTGACTTAGGTTTGATATGCTTAAGTCAAGTATTAATTTAATTATTTAATTGATGCGGTGACCTATTAGTATAGTGAATATTATGTAATTGTTTTGAACATATATTCAAACTTTTCTCTTGTTCTCTGTAAAATTAATAGATTTGGGTTCTATTCCAGAACCATAGCTCCAATATGTTGGTAAATAGTCAACTATTACTGTCTGTTATAAACTGACACCATTAAATAATTATTATTAAGGCCCCAACCCCAGCTAGAAAGGATCAGTTGGGAATTGTTTACCTCTTGAGTGAGCTTAGTGAGTGAAAGTCAACAGTTGTGGTCCTATTAAAGCAGTAATAATTAGAGTGGAGGTAGTGAACCAGATTAATTGAACATGTGCTTACTGCCCAAGTTGGGGTGGACAATATCAACTTTTACCAGGATATTTATACAATTATTCTTGTCTATGTTTAGCATTCTGATCTTTCTAATTTCATATACCTTCATATAGATTTCTAAATATTTTTTGTTCTTATCTCTTAATGTAGATTATTCAATTTTTATTTTATTATTACTATAATTTTTTTTTTTAATATGATATTAAAGGCAATCCTCAGTGATGGTGATATATGCCTATATGTACTGATTGAGCTTTCCTCTTGAAAACATTCCCAATATTGTCATATCTATACTAAAATATACTAGCTGATATCACAACTATAGTTAATATTAATAAATAAAATGAAATTGAAAAGAAAAAAAAAAAAATCTATAACAGTAAGTGACATTAATTGATATAATAAATAAAGTTTGTTATATATATTGGTATATATTTGTTTTCTTGAGGTAATCATATATTTCTAGAAAGTCAGGGCTATTATCGTTTAGTAAAGTAGCCAAATAATATGGTAATCTGGTGTCTGTCAAATGCCTGTGGTTTGTCAGTATGTGTTTAACAGTTAGTGGTATGTTGCACTATTTACATTTTGGTCTAGATGTTCCTAACAGTAAGTATTCTTGGGTTAGTCGAGTATTTCCAATTTGTTGTCTGATCAGTATTACTATGTGTCATCTGCAGTTTTGGGTTGATGTCTTACATGATAGTACTGTACTCTTAATTTGTTTTCTGTTCTGTTGGTCCAAGTTGTCTGCCATTGATTTAATATTTGTATTGTCATCATAGGATAAAGATCGATGTGAAGGCAATCAAAGCAGTAAGATGTTGGGATCAATGATGCAACTTTTGCCGCTTGGTCAGCTTTGCAATTGCCTGGGATGTCCTTGTGTCCTGGTATCCAAATGAACACAATTGTGCGGTCAGTCCAATTTAACTTGAAGATTATTTGAAATATGAGTACTGGGATAGTTTGTATTTAATATACATTTTTCGTACCTCAGGGTAGTA
>NW_027110368.1:547354-568339 GCF_000696795.3 Halyomorpha halys
TGTGCGGTCAGTCCAATTTAACTTGAAGATTATTTGAAATATGAGTACTGGGATAGTTTGTATTTAATATACATTTTTCGTACCTCAGGGTAGTATCCTTGCTCCTACCCTTTATACAGTGTTCACAGCTGACATCCCAACCCATCCTAACACTATCCTCACCACGTATGCCGATGACACATGTCTATTGTCAGTGAACAATGATCCTTACATTGAATCCCAAATTCTCCAATTCCACATCACCACCCATGAAGGGGTTAATGGTGGCAAAATTTGAGGATTAAAATTAATTCAAATAAATCACATTTACCCTTCGTCATAAACCTATGACCTCTTGCCCTACAGTATCCTTTAATAATACCCTACTTATTCTTGTCGAACAGATCCGTTAATTAGGACTACAACTCGACAAACGAATGACATGGGATCCTCATACAAGACTGAAAAGACAGGAAACAGTGATAATGAAATGAACTCATATAATATCTGAATAGTAGGATATTATTTTTGTTTGTTCTATATTAGGCCTCCTGTAACCCCAGGTTGTTAACTGTCAGTTCAGTGGTAAATTAATTACTTTTGAAGGAAACTTGTTTGAACTATGAAGTTTTCTACTATTACTGCGGCTCCATCACCAGTATAATTTTTGGAACCATCAGTGTATATGAGAGAATGTCCTGTATATTTATCCAGAAATTCGTAAAAATATTGTCTTGTGATGCTATTGTGTCTTGAGTGGCGATAAAATTCAGTTTTTGAGCTCCATCCATTCATAGATCTAAATATATACTAGATAAAACAGTAAATTACATTATTTTATTATGCCAGACAAAAATGCTGTAAAGTTGATAAATACTGTGATTTACTTTTGTGTCTTTTCTTGTAATTTTGAATTTATTAAAGAATAATTTAAAATTATATGTTAATTATGAATCAATCTTGATGGAGAAATGATAATTGAAAACAGTTTTAAAAAGGATATTTTATAAAGTAATTCTTTTAAAATGGCCATTAATTAGAATTGGAACAATTTTTTTTACTATTTTTCACGAAAGAAGACAAATGTGCACAAAGTTGTACATAGTTAGTATAAAATATTTATTTATGTGGTAAACAAGACAGTATTATTCTTTTATATAATAAAAATTTAACTAAATAGAAAGTTCACTAATTGTTTACAAAACTTTTTAACATGGCTTTTAATGTATTAATTTACAAATGTTATCATAAGATTTGCTATTTTTTAGATTTTTCTATCAATAGATAAATTTATGTTTTTCATGTTGCAGAATAAGGACTGTAAAAGGAAAAAAGAATGATTTATATTCTAATCAAAGTAAAATGAGTCCCAATGATGTTAATCGGTTTTCTTCATTAAGTAATTCACTAAGTAAGAAAAAATCTGAAATTATTCCTGCTTCTAAAAGAGTGGATTTGGAAAACTTATTGTCCGGATGTTTGGAGGAATTACAATTTAAGAAGGAGCAGATAGTTAAAAAAAGTGTTCAAGATATTGATTCTATCTCAATTGTGAATGATAGTAATGGATCGGAACCTTTATTTGGAATTCCTACTAAGAAACGTAAAAGGAAGCATAAAAAAAAGTCGAAAGTATTAGAAACCTCTTCATTTGAAGAAACAAATAAAAGTGATTTAATAGCAATGGATTCTTTAGACTCTTCAAGCAATCATATTCATTTCTCAGATGAGGATAGCAAAGAAGAAACTCATGGTAATTATTAGAATATGACTCACTTAGTCATTTTTAATAACTTAGAACATTTATGATAACATTATTATTGTATTTGAAGGAGATGGTCAGGTATGTGGTCAAGAAAACTCTCAGTTTATGTTTTATCTTTTCTTTTATTGTTTTATTTTAATTTAATTATTTAAAATAATAAAATTAAAATTCTTGAATTAAATATATTGGGCACATTCAGTATTATAAAAAATGTCTGTTTAGAAAAATGCTACCTCTGCTTTAGATAATAGTCCACATTGTCTTTTAAGAAAATTCCTGAGGTGCAAAGTTGGCACTTTTTTATTAGGTATTTTAACATTGTCTTAACAATATATTTTTTTTTTTTTCAAAAATTTATCTAGTTTATGTGTTTCAAGTTTTATATAGAAACTAATTCTTTGTATTTGTTACATGATTTATTGAAATAAAAGTTTTACTTTGGAAGGTTACAAAATGGTGTTATTTGCATGATTGATTTTTTTTTTTGCTTTTTGGGCTGATTAATAGCCCTATTTATTGTTTTATTTTGTATTGCTTATCTTTTTTAATGTTTTTAAAATGTTATCTTGAATTTTCTATTGTCTTTATTGCTTTATAGTAAATTTTAATTTTTTAGATAAATCAACACTGAAAGTGAATGGAAACACAGTTGAAGAATTTCGTTCTTCATTACTGCACCTTGTCAATAAACCAGCATCTCAAAAAGTATTTTCTAGAAAGTCAGATTCCACAGTAACCACTACGCCAGATTCAGAAGATGTTGAAGCTGCTACATTGGAACCTACCTCTGTTAACGTAGATGAATATAAGTCTGTACCAATTGATCTTGCAACATTTGTGCCAAAAGTTGGGGATCTAATTTCATTTAAAGTTAGTTGAGTTTTTATTGTTCAAGTTATCTATTTTTTAAAAAGGTTTACTAATTCAACTTAAAACTAATATATTAAATAAAATACCACTTTGAGATGTTAAACCTATATTTATATTTTGTATTATAATATAATATCCATCTAATAAAATAAACTATCAGACCCGCTACTAGTAGTAATGCTTTGCTACTACTACTATATTTGAGGATGTATATACATTAATTGAACACTATTGAAACTTTGATATCAATTAATATATATCCGATTTAGGTTATTTTTTCTTATTCTTTAGAATTAATAATTATTATCTGTTAATAATTAGAAAATTCTCTAAAGAATAAGAAAAATAACCTAAATCCTTCCTAACCAGTATTAACGATTATGCAGCGAAGTTAGCTGTTACCATTTTTGTTACTGTAGTTACCGTCTTACCACTTCATCTATATATTAATTGATATCAAAGTTTCAATAGTGTTCAATTAATGTATATACATCCTCAAATATAGTAGTAGCAAAGCATTATCGGGTCTGATAGCTTATTTTATTAAATGGATATTATATTAGAGAATTATCTAATTATTATTAGATAATTATCATTAATTCTAAAGAATAAGAAAAAATAACCTAAATTGGACCAGTATTAACGATTATGCAGCGAAGTTAGCTTTTACCATTTTTGTTACTGTAGTTACCGTATTACCGCTTCATCTATCATATATTTATATACTAAATAAAATTTGAATTGTTTTTATATTATAACCGTAAATGTGCTTCAATATTAACACTATTGAAAACCATTCAGATTGACTGACCTATCAAAGTGTGGTAAAAAATTTTTTAGGAGTGAAACAAAGTTCATATTCGTTTTTAGCACCTTGAGAAAAACCCTTAAATATAAATTTTCAAAAAAATTGTAAAATTTTTACTGGAGTTATAAAATAAAATTTTTGAAAAGTTTTTCTTTATTAAGAAACTAATATTTTGCCTAATATGGGCATTAAATCTAAATTTTGCTAATGTAGGTTGAAAGAACATTCAGCTTTCCAGCGGTCGTAGCAACTTAGAAATTGGATAAAATATTTCTGTTCTGTACAAAAATGAAATAACATAATAAAGGCAACTATAAGCCTGGGATGTGACAGCAAGTTTTTTGATAAAATTGGTTTTATACAATCAATTTTTTTTTTTATTTTCTCAAAAATGGGTCTAACAATTTTGATTAAAATCGGTATATCAATATGGAATTAAATGGTCTGTAATATGAGCTAAGTCTAATCCTCATAGAAATAGGAAATAGACAGGCCTTAAATGCTGAATTTTCAAAATGATTCTTTGATAATATAATTAATTGTATTTCGTTTTTACTAGTATTGAAAATTGGATAAATATAAAGTGTGATTGTTCATGAAATTTTATTTATTATTAACTTAGGGTGATAAGAGGAAACATATTTTATCAAATTGGAAACAAATTTCCAGAAATAAAAGTAGCAATATGTTACTGTTAGAAAGCCAAAGATTTAAGAAAAAATAATGTTTAACATATAAAGTTGAAGATAATTAGTTGATTAAAAACGAATTTATAAAACCTCTGTTTTAACAAATTTTCACCTGCTAGGCTTATGTTTTTCTTTTTGTGAGGCCGATTAATATTTCCATTTCATAATAAGTATTAAATAGTTAATTTTTAATTTCACTTAAGCTATATTTCAGCCTTTCATCTGAAATGACTACCTCCATAAAATCATAGTATTTTCAATATTGATTCTATAACAATTTAGCATTGAATGAATGGTAAAGAGCAGAATATAAATTTTAGTTAAATGTTTTATTTGTATATTTCTGCCACACTTTTGCAAAAGAAAAGTGTTAAAATCAGAGCTAAATTTATCAATTGAAAGGTTTATTTAGAGAATGAGCATGGAAAATTATTACCACAGTGAATAATATAAAAATATATATTCTGAAACGGGGGAGGATTTTTAATATCAGCTCAGAGTAGGGAGATAAGTGAAAATTGTGTGATGCGTTTACTCCATCAAATCTTCATCAATCGATAGTTTTATGAAGTGACAGATCCATTTTTTCCCCTTTAATATTAAAAATTTGATTGGTATTATTCAATAAAAACTGTTAACTTTATTAAAAGAAATTAGGCTATACTGCTTCATCACACTTATTACAATGGTAACATTTCTGTCATCCTCAGGTTTATGTTGTGGAGCTTTAAAAGTACTGTAATTTGGTTTTATTAAAGTTTGTCCAAAAAAAATGTTTCTATATATGAGCCTTGCTGAAAACTCTTTTAAAGACTTTCTTTACAATTTTCAGCTTAGACATTATGTATTTATTTCTTAAATTCAATTCAGCAATAGTTGTTAATAGTTATCTTGTTTATCATATTTTAAGTTGCAAATATTATTATTTATACTTTGAGGTATTACCTGTTATAAAAACGTTAAAATTAGTGCACACTATGTAATCATTAATATTACAGCCAAAATGTTACTTAAATTATATTAATTGTTCTTATTCAATAAAAAAAAAAATCTTAGATTAGTTATTCATTTACTAATAAATTTGTACTTTATTATTGTACTAACATTTTTTCCCTCAAATATTACCTTGAATAGAAAATCAAACTGGGAAATGATTACACACCACAGCAATCTAATGAAATTGTTGGAGAAGTGTCAACTGTTGAAGAGTCTGCTGGATCACACTTAGTTGTCTTTACTATTAAAGGTAAATTGTTTTTTTTTTTTTATAATTTTACTATCCTATTTGTTTGAATCTTACCAGTACATGATTCTAAGCTATACTATAAAGTTTAATATAGGTTTTTTGAAAATGTTAATAAATGAAGACTACAGGGAAAAAACGGCCTAACTCAGTTTTTTACAAATTTTTCAAGAAGCTAAATTTTCTAAAAGAAAGTCCTTAACATATTTAAATTTTTTTACATGATGAAATCTGATGGGAATGTTTTTGAAGTAGTGTGTAATACATTTAAACCTTTAAAATATTGAAAAAAATATATCAGAGCATGAAAATAGAGCTGAAGGTGCCAAAAACTAATTTTTTTACAGGGGAAGAATGTTGTTTTAAAGGGTATAGGCTTTCATCTTCTCTAAATTAGTGTTATACTGAGGTCATTCTCATGAGGTTCAAATAATTTCGTGTGATTCTGAAAATGCCAATGTAGATGAAAATTAAGTTAAAATTGTTTATTTGAATTTTTAAGTAACATATTTCTATTAGTAGTGTGGTGATTTAAGGTAAATGAACAAAAATCCAATGAAAAAATAAACAGTATTGGAATTAAATAAGTATAAGTATTAAATTATGTAGGTACATATTGCTACTAAGTGCAACTATCAATAATGCAATATAATAAAAATTAAGTGGAAAGTTCAGGCATTTTTCTCCAGTCCAGTTCGCAGCAAGCTGTTCTGTCCCTGTACACTTTTTTTCCAACACCATTTTAAGCAATAAAGAATTCTTTTTCCCCTAGTTTTAATTTCACCATGAAACAATCTATAATAATCGATTATCACTTTGTATTCAGAAAAAATTGATTTTTAAGTTGTCCTTCCCTTTTAGTCTTCAGATATAAAACTTTTTTCAGAAAAACAATTTTATTTTTATGGGAAGTTAGACCCTACTAGGGGTAAAATAACTATCAATAACACCAAAATATAAAAGCTAAAATTATATATGAAACCAGCATGAAGAATTCTTTAAATACAACCTTACAGTTGTTTAAAATTGTCTAAAAAATTTTAAAATGTTACTTAGTGTTATTGGTAATGAATTTCTAAAAATGAGCTTTTAAATTACTGTAGAAATAATTAAGTAATTATAAATGACTTTGAACACTGAAAAATATTGAAATTATTTAGAAAAGAATTGTTACCACCACATTTAAGTAACAAATATGAATATAGCCAATTTTTGAGAAGTCCTAAGAATACTTTGATGATTTAATGTTAATTTCCCCACTCAATATTTTTGTATATGTGTATCTTTTCATTCCTGAACACTAAAAAAATTAATAAAACTAATGGATTTGAAAAATGTGATGGCGGGGAAGTTTCGATAAAAAAAAAGTTATAAACTAAATTTACTATAAAAATTTGAGACTTATTTATAACGTAAATATTGTTAATTTACATTAATACCAATAAACAGCAGTTATTGAATATCTATCTATTTGTGTATTTAATTGTTTTATAGAAGGTGCTGAGGAATTTGAAGATCCTACTGGTAAATTTTCTTTAGCATGTGAAGAAAAATTTGAAGGGGATAAAATTCTTACAGCTGAAATTAGATGGAATGATGTCTTAGAACCTCATCTTAAAAGAAGAGTATAATGGTATAAAATCTATTTATTTATTTTGTTTTATCAATGTTTTCTATCCATTGTATTCTCTAATATGTTACCAATTTTTAACATATTAAATTGTTGGGAATAATGATATTAATTTGCTCATGTTATTTTGTTTTCCCATTAAGTAATTGAGTCATTTTTCTGTGATATTTAGGCTTATCTTTTTATTTGTTGTAGTTTTAGTTAGTATAAGAGGATTTTATGCAAGTCTTGTTCTTTCTGAGTAGAAATCTCTAACATTGAGGATCATTTGACTTATTGAATTATTATCTATTTAGCTAGTTGTGAATTATAAGATAAATTATTAATATTATAAGGTGAATTATTAGTTTAATTTTAAAGTTAATAATTTGTATTTACCACATTGGGAGCCTAATCCCAAAACCTAATATTTTTTTTTCTGATGCTGAGTTTTGAGTGAATCTTGAAGTTTGACACATTTATTATTTGTCAGTAGGTTTAAGAAACTCTATTGATTCACTTACCAGTCAAAAAAGTTTTGTTTAAAATAATAATCGCATAAAACTTCAAAATTGCCCAAAACTTTAATTTAGAAAAATATAGGAGGTTTTGGAATAAAGATCATGGTATCCTTGTCAAAAATTAATTCTTGTGCCACTTTTTCATAATACATTTATGTCAGCTGTTTTATACATTAAATATATCATTTTCTACTTATGAATGCAGTTTAATGGTGTCACACTATCGACACCATTATGTGGTGAAACACTATGATGTTCTAGATAAACTAGTTCACACTATATTTGTTGTGTAACTTTGTCTTGAAGGTGTTATAAATTTGGTAGAAACATACTTTATATTGATGAGATATTTACTCAAGACATTCAAATGGAATTGTGATTGCTCTTAATAATATTTTTTATTATTGTACTGTATTTTCCTGAATGTATGTTGAGGTTTTATTTCTGAAAGTCTCTTCCACAAAATGTAGCTTTGACCTTTATAATTTATGTCAACTTAGATTGAATCACTCAACTTTTCTTGAAACTTAACTTAAATCACTTCATAGTTTATTTTCATTTCTATTTTCTTAATGTTGGTTAACGGATCCCTAAAATGTTAATAAACACTGAACAGATGGGTAAACATCTGAGGGGGTAGACAGAAGTGTAGGTGGGAGGATTGCGTTGAAACTGATCTGGCAATTTGGGTTTAGTTGGGCCTTATTAAATGGATGTATGTCGAGAGCAATTGGTGGTATCAGCCTCAGACCTTTTGGTCAGCTAAGCCTTTGTTATTATTATTATTTTCATGATGGGCGACATAATACAGTTTATTTTAATAATGAGTGAAAATTATTCACTTATAATTTTGCTTTTTGGTAGTTGATAATAAAATCTATGTGTTCAAAATGGGATGTTTTTCCCGATTGGTTTTTATATTGTATATTTTCTTTTTTTTAAATATATTTTTCCTATTATGTTTGTTGTTAAAAATTTTTCTTCTTCTATGCTAGCATATTTTCTTATTGCTTCAGTTCTTATCGTAAATTTTAATGTAGCCAAATATATGTACCATTCTTATAAAATAAGTAATATCATTATCACGCTGTTTATCTATGTTTTTCCTAATTCATTCATTAAATTTGTCAATTTCTTTCTTATTAGTAGTTAAATTTTTACTCTCCTATATTTTTTCTGAAAATTATTTTCAGAATGGGGGGTTGACCTAAATTTGAGCAAATACATTAATTTTTGATATGATTTTTATTTCCTTTCTACAAACCTAATTTTATCAATAAATTCTTAAGTAATGCTGTATTTTTATTATTATGAATCAGTGCAAGCTTTATTCAGCTTTGTCAGATTGCATCCTGTCTTTGTTACATGATTGAAAATGTAGAAAACAGAGATGAGCCTGGTTTAAATTTGAAATATATTGTTCTTCATGTTCTGTCTTCTTTACTTTTGCATCACAAAGTTTATATTAGGAGATAATTTTTTAGACAAATGAACCTTTTTTATAACTTTATCGATTAATTGATACAGCAACTTTGATGTTTTGGGGCATCATATCCATCTTTCAGAACATTTCTAAAATTTATGTACAGTCCTTTCATCACCATTTATATATGTAAATAATTAAAATTATAGGTAGAAAACGAGGAATCGTTACTGTAGTAAACGATAGATTAGATATTTTATTATTTTGTATTGTGTTTATGTATTATTTCGTCATTATATTTCATTTATTAGAATTCAATAATATTGAAAAATTGTTAATAATATTTTATTAGAGAAATGTAACTGGCAACATTTAAGAAGGTTTGAAAAGGGGTTATTCTAGTGTTGTATATAAACAAAGTATGTAATGTTATGTATGGGTTTGTTATTGAATTATTGATTAAATTCCATGTTTTATCTTATTCATTTACTTTATTTAATGAATACTACATTTAGTATTGTCTGTCTCATTCTAATTATTGTTAAGAATGATATAGATATTGGGTATTAATGAGACAGAAATTTCCCCATTATATAATTGGACATGCACAGACAGACATGGCATCAAATTTATTTTTTGATGTCTAAAATGTAAAATGTGGGTGAAGATTTTAAGTTATGAGGTCAATATTTTTCTCTAAAGCCATTAATATGTTTTTGTCATACGTAATTAATTATGTAGCTCAGTGACAAAATTATATTACAAACAGTGACATATTATGTATAAAAATACATAATATATAGCCCATGTGTACAAAAACTAATAAGCTCTGTGCATTAGTGTAACTTATGTAAAACAACACCTTGTACCAGCTGAGATTTAATATTTGGATATCAGCTAAGAAAAGAATTGAAGAAGGGAAATTTTGATCAATCAATGAAACCATAGGTAATTTAAAGTATATATATTTATTTATAAAACACTGTTCACAATTTCTAACTAAAATAAAATATTTCTACAACCTCTATGTTTCTATATTTATAAGAATAAGAATGTATCACAGCTAATTATTAAAAGAGAACATTTGAAAAAAATATTTTTGATTATGGTCCCAAAACCTTTTTGATTGTGGTTTGATTTGTAAGTTACTTATATTTATAAGTTATATCCCTGATTTATTTAGATATCTATCATTATTTTACTTAGGTTTTGTCGTATTATACTTTTATGCCTACAGTAGAAATTTACTTAGCAAATGACACTATAATTATAAAATTATACTCTTTTGATTTAAATTGTGAATAATAAGGATGTCACTTACATCTAATTTCATAAATGTAACTTATATATTTCCATTGAGTAATATTTACAAAACATATAGTGCTATGTCCCTCTGATTTATATTAAAAGAGAGACAAATGTTTCTTATTTTAATTGTATTTTCATTAGTTAGTGTTTACTTTGATGTCATTTTGATTTTGTTTGAGATTCAAAACGTTACAATTTTAACATTTTTATTATTTAAACTAAAACTAAAATTAAAGTTTATACTTTTATCATTAGGTATTGCCTACTTAGAAGTCTTTACTAGTAAATAGAGGATGTAATTTACCAACTTTTAAGTTATATAAATATAGGCAATTTTCGAAATTTGAATGAAATTAGTTATTCTTTGACGGTTTGTGGCAGTGCTTCTGTGTCAGGAAATACTCTTTGGTAGTAACTGTTGGTAAGGGAAATCATACTTTTGTAAGTCTCAGTTGAAGAAATGAGAAAGAAAATGATGAAACTGAAGAAGGTAATTCGTGTCAAGAGATCAACCCAGTACAATCTGAAACATAAATATATTCCAAATTAAATATAAAATAATGTTGTGTTTTTATAAATGTTTAATGCCAGATCACAATTAAGTTTTCACAAATAACTTTTATATTTAACATTATTATAATTGCTAAAGTTATTACCTTTTCATGTGTCTTCGGGCAGCAGGAATAGTGCTTGGTTTGTCCTTAAGAATATATTCTCTTGCTGACAGGATACAGTCTGAGAAATATAATTTTATGTCCATGTTATCACCATCTATCTTATATTCTATTCGCTCTCTTTCATTTAGTGTTGAACGTAAGGAACGAATTTGGTCATTTTTGAAATCCCATTGGTTGTTTGCATAGTATTCGAACACCTTGAAGCCCTTATTGATTCTGTCATGGACTCTTAGGAGCCTAAAATATGAATAAAATTATTAACAATAATTGAAAAAAGTGGCAAAGTATTTTATAGTGCATTATGATAATTATTTCAATTATATATTTTTAATTTGGTATTTCTCTAACAGTAACAATGCAAGAATGGAATTTGTTATTTTTTGCAAACTGAGACCAGAATTTGGTGGTATTTGATTGTTTTTTCAATTTTCAATAAAAAGGATGTGAGTGCTGAATAGAAAGTGTTATTAAATATAAACTTTAATTTCACTTTTTATTTTATTTTTCAATTTCAGAAACTTTTTAAATATTGCTCTATTTAACTATCTTAAAGCCTGCTCTTCCTGTTTTAAGGAAATATTTCAAAAGTGATATAGGACCGTTGCTCCCTGGGGGTCCTAGTGGGGCTGGTCTGGTGTTGGACCTAACAATTATGATTACTTTTGTTGTTGATTACATCAAATTTTAAAATTATTAAGTACTTTCTTTATTGATAACATCCAATTTTAAAATAATTCGTAAACTTGTAATCAATTACTTCTTGTACTTAAATATTATGTAATATAAGTGAAATTTTTATAATTAAGTCTTTTCATATACAAACTACATATGCACCCACCCACACACGCACCCCTCCAGCCCCCCCCCCCCCCCCAACACACACACATGTGATTCAAAGAAATGTAAAAGATGAACCTGATTCATAAAAATGTAAAAATTAATAATAAATAAAATTAAAATCAAAGAGGATTTATAATCTATAAAGAAGCCAATGTGCTTTTAAAAATTTAAACACTAATGTAACTTTAGCTTCCTCATCTGTGAGAGCTTCTGATAAATTTGGGGTCACCACTATCCGGTTTATTGTTGGCAGATAGTGAGTACAATCTTCAAAAATATGTTTAATCTTGAGAATGGACTGACAATATTTGTACGTCGGAGGTGGCAGTTTTCTGATGAGGTGAGTGTGTGTGAGGAGAGTATGACCTATTCTCAAGCGGGTTAGAGCAACTTCCTGCCTGTGGCTGTTGCGGTAGGATGTCTACCATGGTTTTACTGATATCTTGATTCCTTTTAATTTTCTCGGCGAACTTTCATCCCAGATGGCAGATCTTTCCAATATTTGTAATTTAAGGGGTCTACTGAGCTCTGATGGGGTAAGAAGGGCAGTGCCTCAGCCAGGGAGCATGAGTGCCTTTCTGGCAGCTTTGTGAGCTCGTTTAGTTAGTTGGTTATATATATCTATCAGATGTTGAGATTCAATTGACCGATCTTGTAGGAGGCAGATGTTACAAACGGAAAATGTGAAGCCTAAATGGATAGAGACTGCTACAACTTGAAGGTGAGAGTTAATTTGGATTTGTTCGAAATAGAAGGATTTATGAACGGCAATTAAAACTCCGCGACAGCTGAGAATAGAGGTTCTGTCATCCTTGCGATAAATTTCAAAATCTTTTATGGTTATGTTCTCTTGTGGTGAAAGATGAGTTTCCTGAAGAGCTAAACAGATTGGGTTTATGCCATTTGTTGTAATTTTTAAATCATTGAAATGAGTTTTCAAACCACTACAATTCCATTGAATCAAGGAATTCCAGTTTTAAGTGTGGATTTTATACTAGGGGGGAGGGGATGGCGAGGGTAAAGTCAACCTGGATACCTATATCTTTTTTTCAGAACATTTTTTGCAGCTTTTATGATTTTAATAATATATTTGGGTTTTGTTCCCTTAGAACATTTTTAGCTTCAATGAAAGAGACCTTTTTAATTGTTTGGATTGCCTTGATTTCTTTGTGTAATTTAAAAATATAGCATTTTCAGTCCAGGGCGTTATGCTTTCCAGAACAATTTATGCATCTAGGTGGCTTTTCGCAGATCGAGTTTTCTGTACGACGGGCCTGACTATAGTTGGCTCACACTGCTGCTTTTTTACACTGTTTTGTTGCGTGTGCATACCCATAACAATTATAGCAGCGATAAGAATTGGGAATGTAGGGATTGACCTTGACAGTTAAAAATCCCACTCTAATTTTTTCGGAAGGCTTGGGTGTTGCAAAAGATAATATGTATATGTAGGAATATTTTTCAACTCCATTTCTCTTTATTTTAATTCTAAAGACATCAGTTACAATATCTTTATCTCCTCAATTGTAGCAAACTCTAGATCTTAACACCGGATCACGCCTTTAGAATAGTTAAGGGAGCAATGAGGACTTGCTTCTACTTCAAATTGACCCGCAAAATTCATGATTGCTATTAATGTTTCAGACTGCCTTGCGTTATTTGTTTCAACTAATATATTCCCATCTCTCAATTTTATAATATTATTGACATCACCAACTGTGTTAGTAATGAATTTGTTAATAAAGAATGGGGATACATTTTTAAAACTATTGTCATCTTTCCTGCTAATAATTATGTAGCTTGGCATTATTTTATTATTTGAAGATTGACTAATATTGTCGGGAGCAGCCTTCATTCTGTTTCCTTTCTTCCGTTTTGAATTAAGATTGGGTGGACCAGTTACATTCATTTCGACGTTATAATTTTAATTAATAGGTGAGAGAGAATATAATAAAAACAAAGAAATTTTTTAGATAGTGGAAAATAAAAGATTTAATATAAATGTCTTATTAGGACCTATATGATATATAATATAAATAATTAAGACGTTTGTTAATATTTAATAAATTTAGATGTAAATAAAAAGAAGAAATTAATAAAACATTATTTTTGCTTATCTGACTGAAGTCCGATCCGACAGGAAGCTTCACTCTCTTTTAGGAACCGAATTTACACAGAACAATAGCACTATTGTTATCCGAGGCCACAAGAGTTAACCGCGATGTGCACACTTCGAATTCTGGAAGAGAACTATAAAAGAAGTTATCATCTTCAGTCAATGATTAGCTTTTAAAATGAAACTGCCACACCACATTCGTGTAATAAATGTTTCGTTAAGAAATCAAGGTAAACGTTTGCGTGAAATCGGAAGGACTGTAAATAAAAATCCTGGTATAATTTTCAAAATATTCCAAATATTTAATGAATTAGATTGTCCATCCAATAGAGCACGTAGCGGGGAGCCTCCAAAACTTAATCATTTACATAAACGTGAAATATTAAAAACTTTCCATGATGAACTATCCACAAGCGGCTCCATGCAGAGAACGTGTCAAGTGGTTATGGTGTAACAGTTACCACTCTACCAGTATGGTGTAACTAGTTGGAAACTACTTATAATATGGTCACCTCGGCCGTGTCCCCAAGAGGAAACTATACATAAATAAAGTAAATCGTAAGGCCCGTCAGCATTTTGCTTAAGCTCATGCCGAAAAATCGCCATCGTTCTGGGAATCTGTTATATTTTCAGATGAATGTAAATCTAACCTCTTTGGATCCGATGGACTGCAGAAAGTATGGCGGGAAGTTAATGAGGGTTTAAAACTAAGCACTTGAGGTCGACATTTAAGCATTGTGGTGGCGGTATTAATGAGGTGTATAAAAAAAAAAAATAACCGTTTTTCAACCATATATTTGTATTATTATTTCTTTGATATAAAATATAATTAGTACACAAAGCATAGTTCATTGTTAACTACCGTCATTAGCCATCTGCTAGCCAATCAATCGATCCCACGCTGATACAATTCTTTGGGATGGCTGTCAAAGAACTTTTGAACCGCTATTTCAACTTCTGCAAACTTATGAAATTTTTTTCCCTTGAAGGAAATGGACCATGTATCGAAACAAGTAGTAATTCTATAGAGCGAGGTCTGGACTATATAGTGGATGAGGCCATGAAGTCCTTTAAACATTTCTTTGGTTCGACGAGAAGTGATTGCTGATTACTGAGGAATAAGTTCGTGAGGGACCAGTGTACTGCTCTTTTTCACCTTCCCCATGGAGAGTAGATGGCGACTAACAGCATATTTCGACACACCACTTTCCCTGACAATTTCGTGAATACTTTTGGACGGATTTGACTCAACAACTCATCAATATCCATTAATGGTCACCCGGAGACCTTCTTCCTTTCCAACGTCATATCTCCACTGCTAAATTTTTCAAACAAACGCCGCGCAGTGCGCTGGTATAGGAAACCCTTCCCCTCCTCCCCCCCTCCTCATATTTCATAATTTCACGAGTTACTTCAGCGACTGTGAATTTTTTTTTCCAGTAATGCCTTAAAATTACGAGAATTTCGTAGGACACTGTCCTCTTTCTTCTTTGAAACAAATAAATAAACTGAGGTTTTTTTTGAAGAAGTCGAATGGGATTAAACAAGCTTAGAGAATTATTAAGTATTAAATTGGATCAAAACATTTACAGTCTTTTGAAATTTTGAACTAGATAAAACGGTAATTTTTTTTTTTAATACACTGCATTATGTTATATATTGATCAATGAAGATCAAGATTAAGATCAATGAAGCAAAGATTATTAAAAGTAATCTGAAATAAAGGAGGGCCTACAAGTTTCTTAAACATAGTTATGTATTTATAAATATTTACTTTAATTTATGTTTCCAGACTTATTTTGCATTGTTATTTTTTTAAACATTTTTTGAAACTATTGTTGACATATATACTGTGTATATGTATTCGTGTTAAAATAAATGCTGTTGTTTAATATAAGATTAGTTTTTTATGGACAATAACATAGCTTTAAATATTAGAAGAAAATTTGCCAAATTTATATGTTTTTTGACTTGTTTTGTTTAGTGTTCAACAATCACTATTCAAACAAAGTAGCGATATTTATATACATATATATTTCTTTAACTTAGCTTTGCTATGAATAGATACATTCATTGCAACCATAATGTAATAATAATAATATTATAATGAATAAGGTACATATACACCATAATTAATGTACTTACACTGGTTTATTGCCACTGAGGTAGATAATTGCATCGAGGAAATAAGCAGGAATCATGTGGAACAAGATGACACAAATGTTATGTATTATTCTGGACCTCTTCATGCTTCCGCCCGGGTACCATACAGCTCCACTTAGAGGAATGTCATTGGTAGCTATATCTTTTCCCACATCTATAATTTGTTGCCATGTTATCTGCCATTCAGAATTAGTTGTTAAGTTGTAAACGTAGTTTTCTTTGAATCTGAAAATAGAGGAATAATTTTATTTAATGTTTTTAGAGGAATTGGAGGTTATGAATTTAATCTAATACTTCGAATATTGATGCCTTAGAGTTGGAAAGATTATACTGACCCAAGTTTAAGATATTTCCAACTGGCCAGCATGATTCCATTGACACATATATCTACCGGTAAATAATCTGCATATCCATCGTTATTACAATACATAGTTCTGATGACGCCTTTTCCTGCTCCTATCAAGAGGCCGGTTGGACCGTTGATGTTGTCCATCCATCCAGGAATTGGTTCTTGCCAGGTTGGAATAACTACAAAAAATCATTTAATAGACAGTTGTTACTTGAAACATTTATTATAAAAGATTTTGTTAGTTTTTTTTTTATATCTCAACCGGCAAGTTCTTAAACCAAATATAACATAGAGGAGCAAGTAATAAACAAATGTAAAAAATATTTAATTTCATAAAAACTTGGAGCTTACCAATGGACGGTCTAAGAATTATTGCAGGTACTCCTTTTTTAACAAAGTCAGAAACAATCGACTCCGATAAATTCTTAGTGAAAGCATAAGAGTTTGGGAATTCTTTGAGTATCCTGTAATAAATAAATGGTTTGAGCATGTGATCCTGAAACGTTCATATAAATTTAAATACATAATTAATGGACATTACTTATCGCTCACGGATTCAACAAGTTCTTCGTCCATGAGTTCGCAGCTCGTTATGATCTTATAGGGATCTGTGGCGCTCGGGTAGGGTTTCTCTTCCAAGACCTTTTGATCGAGATGGCAGTATGCCGTGGATATGTGTACATGTAGCTTAAAGAGAGACATTAAAATTAAATTTCTACAATAAAAAAATAATAGTTGTCCATATTTCGGGTGATCATAATTTTTAGGATGATAGGAAACAATGGTGTTCGATTCTAGATCTTTAACAAACCATATTTTTTCAATAATATTTTATTTTATCAATAAAACTCTGATTTTTTTTTTAATAACGTATGAATCGTTAGATGGAATATTAAACGCGATGCACCCATCCGGTTTGTTTAAAATGTTTTATTTGTTATATACGAGGTCACTGCGACAGCTTAATTTTCACCAGTGAAAGATAAATTTAGCCATCTGAGCGGAATATTTAGAAAACGATATTAAATAGTTTTTATTACATTTTGATATAAATACGTTCATACATTTGAGTGTGTTCATATTTTACGATAATATACATAACAGTTCATGAACAATCATATCAAGTAAAGAGTTTGTTTTATTTTTTTTAATTTTCTCCGTTTGTAATCAAACAAAATTAAACTGGTTACAGTGCAAGAAGAGGGCCATCATTTTATTATTAAAATAAAATTTCAAATTATACTTATCATTAATATGTAATTTTAGATTGGACTAGAAAATGGATGGATGTCTGAAACATTGTACGAAGATGATATAAAGACATAAGATGTAGTAACCGTTTTTTCCTTAAAAAGAGCTCAAGAAATTTCACAAATCTTTCAGTTGTTGGATTTACAAAAGGCAAATTTTAATATATTTAGGTAAGCTTACGTTTAATTTTAAATATTAACACCGAAGGAAGTGGTTAAATGGAAAATCAGAATTTCTTAAATTTCTGAGGAGCTTTCATAAGGAAACAGAAGGTTGGACAAATTATTATAACTCAAATCCAAGATACCTTACTAACAATTGGTGGTAAGGTTACTATTGGTAATAAATTAAGTAATTACCAGTAGTTACCTTACCACCATCTTACCTTAGTAGCATTACTGGTAATATTACTTAGGTAATTACCTCAAGGTTTTTCATTCCCTCCGATAGCTCCATCATGTATTTTGTTCCTCTAGTATTGAGTAGAACTGCCTTCCTCAGCGGTTCATCGAATCGAATAGTCGCAGCTGAATGGAAAACAACATTTACTTCATTTTGAAGTAATTCTCTGTCTTCTTTCGACAGTCCGAGGTCGATGCTCAAAACATCTCCATTAATTGTCGAAACCCTTTTAAACAAGTCAAGTCCATGCATTTCCTTTAGTTTATCGAAGAGCTAAAAATAAAAAAGATAATTATTTAGTATTGCTGTTGATTAAGATATCCTTTAAAACTCTTTAAAAATTAATATCTGTACCGCTACAACCCATGAAGGGTCAGGGGTTCAGTACTTTGTAAGAAAGTACTATTACTAGACCTACGGTTGTGCAAGGAGGTGATTTGGTCAGAATCACGCTCGACCGTCAGATTTTTACCCAATTAAAGGGTGGTTTTAGGAGGCTGGGTGGACCTCAGGAGGGCTCCAAGAACTCACAGGATTTGAATCACGGCTACAGTTTAATAGGAAACAATTTTTTATCCAGCCGAATTAGAAATCGGGTGCTTGGAGTTAGTAGTCACGCGCCTTACCCCAGGGCAACACGCGCACCGCACCCTTAATATTCATAATTATATTATATTGATAACATTCGCTGTTGAGGTAGTTATAATATACTTGCAGTTATACTATTTTATAAATTATAAATTTCATGTTTGAGATCTATCTACAAGTAGAGTTTTTAAGGGGCTGAAAATTGATAAATTGTTTTATAAACCATTTTTGTGAAAATCACAGACTCCCAAAATATTAAGTCTGAATTGGATTCTTTGGGACAATATGGCTTCAGTAATTGAATACTTGTCAATTTTCAACGCCCTAAAAACTCAAATTGAGGATTAATGAACCATATTAAACTGACATACAAGTAAAAGTGATATGAGATATCTTACAATGACATGGTAGGGCCTCGTGGAAAATTTACGCATTGATTTGAATTCCAATAACATTTCTGGAATTCAAGCTTTAGAGGCCATCTTCTTCCCTGACACCTTGAGAAGAATCAGGAGTTGAAGAAGAAGCTAGATTTGAAACAAGTGGATTTGGCTAGTTAAGGAGTTTATCTTGGAAGAATTGGTATCTGGTTCTGGGAAAGTCCGCAACATATAGAACATTGAGGTCATTGTGGATGATTTTATTTGGGACAAAGTAAAGAGTATTAAGGATTTTGCAAGGTGGTTCGATTGTAAGTATTGAAGACGGGAGGAATTCGATAGTTTAGTGGTGTCCCAAAGCTCAACTTCGTAAGTCCCAATAGGCCTTATTACAGTCATTTAAAAGGGTCTTTTGTAATTAATTGGAAGTTTAGACCGTTTGTTTAGTAAAGTATTCTAATAGTTGGAATCGACCAGCGGTTTCCTGTATTTTCAGTTTGGTATGAGAATTTCAAGTTAGTTGTTTGTACAGATGTAGTCATAGCTAGCAGATCTGTACGACAGGGATTAGTGAAATAATATTAAAGGATACCGTAGGAGAGGAATTAATAAGTTTACAACGAAGGCTAAAGGTAATTTGATGGAATTTATTTAGATTGTCCAGGTTTTGTTACGATTGTTCAAGCGTTGTGATATGGAATTGGGGAGTTGGAGATATAGTTGATAGGTAATTATTCAAGATAGCAAATATGTCTCATTGGTAAACGGATCTGGTTAAGCAGTATGGAGTATGGAGTGCCAACCAAGTGCCAGCCTGTTATAAATCAAGAAAAATCTTGAACAATACATTTCAGGTTCGCAATGTGGGAGAGTCCACCATACGATTGCTGAACAGTGGTGTAGGATGTCTGGAGTGAAGCAAGTGATCTGGGATTATATGATTGGTATCTAGGATGAGAATAGCTGTTTCAGGATGAGTTTCTCCAAGAATTTCCCCATGAAAGGTAGGAGGATATGAACTCCGGCGGCTTTTTGGGGTTGGGTGTAATTTTGTTTATAGATAATTTCTAAGAGTCAGGGAATATGTTGACCAGAGCTCAGCTTTAGAGATTTAGCTCAGGAATTATGTTTGTTAATTACACTATTTAAGAGAATAACGGGTTTATTTTTTTATCTTATAATAATAATTTTCGTTTGATTCAATTTTTTTTTTGGTTCTGTTTAATTCATGTTATTGTTTTATTACTTTCTAACGAAAAATGTCTTGTCATGTGGTACGTTTTAGTTATACTTCTTTAATGACGCCATTTTAGAGGATTTCTTTTGTTACAAACCTAAGAGACGCACAATAGTTATCTATCCTTGGTAAATTACGCTTTAGTAAACAATATCTTTAGCATGTTAATGAGATTATATAGGAACGGCAGTAGGCGCTAAGAGGAATTCCCCTATTGGTTCATTACTCATAACAGGTTATATAACTGTTTCGTAAGTTTTGAGGTTACTATTAGTGAAAGTTGTATCTTCAGTAGAAGGTAGGGCAATCGGCTGCAGGAGGAGAAGAGAGGAGAGGAGGGGTCTTAGTTTGTAATGTGACCGACCACTTTGTAAATAGCTCTTACCTTTCATCTTTCTTCATTTTAAAAAAACCTTTTGTCTATTTGGTTAGTTGCGACTGCAACAATTGGCAATGAAGGATTTATTGAAGAAATAAAACTATATTTTGAGCCTAAGATCTCTTTTCTTGGCTTTTGATATTGACATTTCCAAGGCCTTATTTATCATTAAACAACACAACTATTTCAAATCTATATTGAAAGAAGATAGTAGATTGTAGGAGGATAGTCCGAGTGGCGATAAATAAAGCTATCAAAATAATAAAAGAGTTTTTATTTAGTTTTGGCGTACAATAAATAGTTTTTTTTTTACTATTTTGATACCTTTATTGGCCGCCACCCGGACTATCCTTCTACAATCTATTTCAAATTTAGATTTAATAGGAGA
>NW_027110368.1:569839-577994 GCF_000696795.3 Halyomorpha halys
TTATAATATATATTTGTAGAGTTAAAAGTTACAAATTTATTGCGATATATATTGTATCATGAATTACTTAAACCTCACCCGTCCATAGACATGTGGGATTTCCAGTGCCGGTCAAAAACCTTGGCTTCCCCGAGCAATTACGTCTTGAGTCCCGTCCTTCATCTCCAGAAAAAAAAAACCAGTTTCGTATTACTGAGGTATATTTGTATTGTATTGCATTCAATAAATATCCAATTCAATTGCTTCAATAATAGGACTAAATTAATCTCATAAACTTTCTAATTTATTTTATTTTTTTTTAGTTCAAACAAGTGGTGAGGATTTGGTCCGGGCTACTCGTCCTTAAAGTCGATACCAAAGGTTTTAGTTATCCCTGATCCGATTGTAATTATTATTTGTGATTAATTATTATTTAATATTATTTATGATTAAAATAAATTTCGCTGACCAGCCTGTGATTAATTCTGATCTTTCTAGTTAAACAGAGGACAATTGCTTCAAGATGAAACAAGTTTTGTAACTAAACACCGAATATTGGTAGATTATGTATTTATGAGCTGCATTCTGTCCTAGATGGTTTTGTTCACTGTTTTTCATTTCTTTCATTTATAATTCTGTACAATGTTGAAAATTTTAAGTCTTAATGTGGAAACCGTTCGGATATTGATGATGTAACTTTGGAAAGACAAAGGTCGGATAAGTCTCGGACCAGTTCCAGTATCACATGGCTCAGTATCGTTTAATGTCTTTAGAAAGTGGAAGGATCTTCAAGGCCTTCTTGCTCTTAAGGATCATATCAGTGGAAAATGATCTTCAACAGCTGGTCGAGTTATTGTTTTAAACTCTCTTATGTAACTATGAAAATATCAGCAAATCGACTAGTTTATTTTGCCATTAAACTTCCTTGCCAAGCCTTTCTTGTTATTTCTTGAGTTGGATTAAAATTTGAAAAGTGGTTATAGAAAAGTTTAATAATAAAATAAATCTTTAATAGCCTATTTTTAAAGACTGATAAAGGACCTGAGAAGAATTCTTTCTGTGGAGAATAAGTTTACGGAATTCTTTTTAGACATAAGATTCTCGACTGGTCACATATTGGGTTAGACGATGCATATTTAAGTAATGCCAGTCTTTGTTCCTTATCAAAACTACTTTTTGGGCGGAAAACATGGAAAAAAATGGTTTAATTGTTTTACCAATGTAAAATAACATGTTCAAATAACACTTCTCTAATTCACCGAAAAATTGTCAAGCCTCTAACTCAATTTGGAAGGGCTTTAAAAGTACGAGTATTTATAAATATTTTTAATTTTAATTTTTTTTTTTTTAGGATCAGATAATAAAACGACGATTCACGACTTAATTGTTTGCAAAGTCCATGCCCTACAGTGAAAAGAACAGTATTTTAGAAAAAAAAATGTCTTAACTAATTATTAGATATTAAAATGTACAGAAAAATAATTAAAAATTGTAAATAGGAATGACAATTAGTTAATAAAATACAATACAGATAAGGAGGAACTCGAGAAACAAAAACTGTGTCGCATTGTTGCAAGAGAACATTTGTGACTAGTCGAATACATTTTTTGTTTATTTATTTATTCCTTTTTTCCCGCTTCGACTCATAGAGTTGACAATGCCCAACTAAGTCTAATATATAGTAAATAATGGTGGAGGATTCCCAGTGAGTCCAGAATAATTGTTTCCGCAATGCTCTGAAACTGGCTTCTCTTAATATCCAACTCCTCCTAAAAATTACTTGTTGGAAGAGAGATGGTTCCTCTACTTCGGAATAATTACTTAAGAAAATTTATTTTTCTATAATACTTTTCTCTTTTTTTTTTTCACTGGGGAGCACAATTATGCTAATAGTAAAGTTGTGAAACGTCGCCTCAAGATAGTTTTTTTTTTATTGTTGACTAATCCTCAATAACTTCAAAAATACATACCGTTAACAGTCAAGAAATAAGTTATCTATATAGATTAAAATGGATATAAATTACAGCCCTTCCGATAACTTTCGATACAGTGAAAATGATTTTGGTGAAATTCATACAATAGCCATGTTTAATTAATATGATTTATTTCGATCCAGAGGTTTCTATCTTTATTACTATTTCTTATGTTTTAATCAATAATTACCTAATGATGTTAGTAAGTGGGAATAGAGACAATAATTTATGTGAAAAAGTTTTAGGTTTAAAATATAAAAAGATTTATATGACATGGGGAATTAGCCTGCAGAATTTTTTTTTAAAGAATATGACATCAATAAATATTTAAGGTTGTCCCCTTGAAAATGGCCTGAGGGATGAAACGTTGGAGAGTTTTTGAAAATAAATGTTGAGAATATATTTGGATCAAATTTTTTTGTGTTAATAATAAAATAAACCACTCTCAAGCAATCATTATAATAAATCATTAATCTTTATGTTATTGTTTACTTCTATGTTTTGATTAAATTAATTTATTACAACATGTCCAAAGTGAAGTTGTGTGATAGTTTGGCCACTGAGTGCCTTGCTTTATTAGTTTTTAAAACATCTCAAACAATACTAACACAATCAAAACACAAACTACTTGCAAGTAACCTAACACGGCAGCAAACAAAATGCTGACGAGCTCAGCTGGTCTGTTGCGTGACGCCAATCTCCATTTAACTAACAGACCTATTAACAGACACTCAACCATGTTATATGTTGTATCGTTTTAACATGATAAAAGAAGGAAATATTTCTCCATTTAACATAAGTTTTTCCATTTATCATGCTTTAACATGTTAAACTTAGATCATGAATACCCCTCATGTCTAAGCCGCCAAACAGTTCATGAAACTACTTATGACTTCTTTCCCAATCCTCCTCTCGCTCTGACCTAAACATCTTTCTGTGAGGTATAAAAATCAGATGAATAAGAGTCTTGTATATGAGAGTTTCTCTTTTCCTTGATATATTTCATGATCTTTATTAGCTTATATTAGCACTCATTAGTTGAGCAGCATAATTGTCATTATTTAGTAACACAAAGGTGAAGGAAGGAGGAACAGGCAGGTTTATCTAAAAACAATATTTAGTAACACATTGAAATATTCGTAATAGAAATTTGTATTGTATTAATTTAATAAAAATTAAAATATCAACATTTTGTTGTCATAATGGATTTTAGATTTCATGATTGGTGATTACAATGCATTTTAACGATCCTGTCGTAACCTGTGGGACACACCATTACTTTAATGGCTGAACTTAATCTCATACCACAAATCATTTCGTTCCATCATGATTGTCATTTCTCAGTAACAAATTTGATTAGTTCTTAATAAAGCTATTGCGTAAGTTGACTACAAATGACTGTTGTAATTTTGTATTTAAAGCAAGTATTTGTTTGAGTTACCTACTGGTATCCTCCATTTGTGAATTCTTTTGGTATTCATTTTTTTAAAACTATGTCTGATGCTTCCTGTATGATCAAATTTATCGAAACCTTTTGTACATAAGCCTGGTGGAATAAAGTAAGTTCTTTCATCACAATTTCCGATTACTTTAATGAAAACTACGTATAATTACTAGTATAAATCGATGAGTCTGCCAAGTATAGTTTGGAGGAATACAAAATGGCGGCTGTTCCAAAATGTTCAAAAAAATACTTTTTCATTTGCAGCTCCACATCTTGAAAACTACCTTAAATACTTGATAGAACATACATAGATCATTCAAAGTAGAGTAAATTTACTAAAATATGAGCCCTAATAGAGCTTTGGTTTATGTTCCATAGTACCTGAGATACAGTTTTAAAAAGCAACATTTCATAAAAAATGCACTGAAAATGAGTAGTTCGTGAATTTATTTTAGGAAATCTAATTCTTAGGAATCATTATAGGACATCATTATATCATTCATAGGACATATGTCTAGTAGCATTAAGAAGACCGCAAAGGCATTTCTTCCTCGATGTCTAAAACTTAAAATGCTAATGGACATTATTGGATCTCATCCAATATTTTTTTTATTCCCTTCATGAATATAAATCTTCCCTAATTTTGGTAGTGAGAAAGCGAAAATATCCATTTCGTAACAAAGAAATATTTTATTGAACCTTAGACAGACAATTTGAACTAATAAAAGAAGTTAATGGAAGCAGTTTTACGAAGTTGAGATATAGTTTAAATCACTTGTAAATGTTTTCATTCCTCTTCCATTATTTATTCACAGTAACATAAGGGAATGAACTCCCAGGGGAATGCATTTTAAGTACTATTAATAGGAAAACAAATTGCTAGAGCTAAGCACAACTTAAGTAGAGAAATTTATGACTAAAACGGTTATATCTTAGAAGCTGTTAGGGACCGCTGATTAGGGATCGATTAACTTGACCTAAAATTTTTATTAATTAACTCCAGTGCTGCGGATTTGAGTATTTTTCATCTTGGGGGGGGGGGGAATTGTCGGGGATCGGAATTTCGTGTAAAATGGCTTATAAAAAGTTATATCAAGTTGTGCTAGTGTGGTTATAGTTAATCATTAAACATTTTTTTATTGCTAAGTTATAATTTTACCTTGATTCTGAATTCTAGTACATAATAGACTTATTTTTGAGGCATGGGATGACTATAATTTTTGAGTATTAGTTGGATTTATTTTGGGGCCCTGGAATGATTATTTTTGGGTCCTAAGGTGAATACAATCTAAGCCCAATGGTAAATTGTTTTGAGGTCCTTGTTGGATTAGATTTTGGGACCCTGGGATGATATAAGTTCTTTGGTAAATATATAAGAACAATGTCTTCCAGCCTATCAACACCCGATAAGGTTGAAATGTTGCGACGGTTCACTGTCAAGGATTATACACATGTCAGTTAAACGTGGCTGTTAATGTGACTGCTAGTCCACTGACATTAATTGTACATCACGATCATGTCAGACCCAGTGCGACATTACTAACGTGATAGATAATGCTGTCATGACTGCAAGTATCAAATAGTTAACCATGGTAGTGGATAATACTTTTGACGAAATAACGGTTACTGTATGATAATTCACTGTCAAGGCGTATATATGTAATAGTTAACATGACAGTAGCTTCACTGACATTACTTACAATTGACATTATTATCAACTATCACATCAGAGGTATTGTGACAGTACAATCATGACTTTAACAATCATACATTTACAGTTATAACGATTCTCCAATGCGGGTAAAGGCACTGAGCTGGTATTTTTTGGTCAAGAGAGTCGACAGTACTTTTTACTATCTTCTGGTAGATTACATTTTAAACTGTGAATGAATCAACTCGTTTGATAAGAAAGGGAACCAACTTTGAAAGTATATTTTTCATTATTGTTTCCTCCAAACTGATTGGTGGAAATTTAGATTCGAAACTTCCCAGAGGTATAAAGTATAACTATAAGGATAGTTTAAGAACTCATTTTCAATCCTACCATCCTTTTTTAATAAGAATTAAAAAATCATCTGAAACTGTGCCTCTTAAAAAATTTGATTTTGGTGAACGAACATAGAACCTGTTTAGAAAACCGACTCAGAACTTAAGACGTTACGGAGGAAGGAATCTAGATCATTAAAAAAATAAAATGTGGCTATTTTTTTATGAGATGGTTGATTTAGTTACATTTATATCTCAGAGTCCTAAGATATTCCAAATCGAAATAAACATCTTGAGATACAAAAATGCCCTTATTTGTTAGAATGACGTTATTTTTCATTCCAATCTGAAACTTATTTTGAAGCTATATTCTACTGAAGTGTCATCGAAAATGGGTCTTCAGAGAATAAAGGAGCCATAAAAATATTTTTCATCAACCTATAACAAAAAAATAAAATAAATAAACAAAAATAAATAAGATGTTTTTGTTGTCCGTGGAATGAGAAGGTGGGGTCGGTGAAGAACAGAAATAAGTATAACTTATTTTAATAGTGCCAACGTTTCGACTATAATTTCAGACCTTCGTGAGAGCTACATAAACTACCATAATGAATAATGGAAAAACATATTACAAGATCCTTAGAATCGCAAAAATCGGCCCCTGGTTTGTAAGAAGCTCTCAGTTAAATTAAGAACTGCAAATGTAATCTATAGATGAATTCATCAAAAACCAGTTTATAAAATTGCATTCTTAGTGTAGTAAAAGGGGCAATTACTTACAACATGGGAAATCCAACCTTGCTCTCGAAGACTGAAGCCTAGACTATTGCAGGACATTCTGGTATACAATTTATATTAACTTATTTTTATTTATTTATTAGTAAGTGGAAGTATCGCACTCGTCAAAAATTTTAAATTCTAGTTTTCGACGGTATACACGTTTTGAGGTCCATTGAGCCCTAATATAATAACCATAAAATAATAAGTATCGCAAATGTATCTGTGTATAAACAGCCAAGCCAAAAAACGAATACTGATAAGAAACTGTAATTTACATTCAAAGTTAGTATATAACATTTTCAATAAATCGGCTGACCGAAAGAGTCACCTGATAGAATCGATTTTTACGTTTTGCAAAATCAATCAAAAACGTTAAAGCCGTTTTTGATTGAACTCAGTATATCAATATACTTTTTGATATCAGACAGGTTTTATCCTCATTGACTGGGCTTAAATGCGGATTTAATTTGTTTATTTGAAAAAAAAAATCCATCTCACATTCTTACTGGTCATTAAAAATGCATAAATATAAACTATGTAATGATTTGATATTTTACTTAAGGAAAGGGGAGGAAAAATGTTTATTAAAGGTTGAACACATTTCCAGAGATAAGGATAGTGATATAGACGTATTATATACCGTTGGAAATTCAAATATTTCAGAAAAAATAATTTATATATAATGAAAATTCTTGTTTGAGAAAGATTTGTTTAGTAGTTATAAAAAAAAACATCCATTTGGTCTCAACACTTTTTTATTATCTTAAAACCCCTACGTTTCTACCATTTCGGCCATTTTCAAGGATCTATGAATACATTTTTTTTTAAATACAACCCATTCATTATAAATTGATATTAAAAACATGAGAAAATTACATTTCCTACCTTTTTACACTATTACAGCCAAAACATAATCAACACAATTGCAGGCCATTTTGCCTTTATTAAATTATTTATCATTATTCAATTTTCTTTAAAACTTATTAAACTTATAAAAACATTAATCACTAATAAATTAGTCTTCATCACAATTTCCAAAATACCCAATGTCTCAAATTTAATCTTTATTTCACTTACTCATTTTAACAACACTACATTGAGTAACCTATCTCACTATTCATTATATTTTCATTTTTTTTTTCCATTTTATTTATTCATCCATATTAGTATTTTAAATTTTTTTAATTATATATTATTTATCTTACTAATAAAAAAGTGTTGAGACCAAATGGATTTTTTTTTTATAACTAATAGAAAAAATAATATTTCACTAAGAAAGTCATAGAATGTAATAGTCAATGATGAAAACACATTAAATTAATGGTTTGTTCTAACAAATTTTAAAACTTGTGAGTGCATGTGCGAGATTTATCAGTTTCAGCAGCCTGACTACGTTTTCTTGTCACCATAGTTGTTAATTAAATGATTTTTAATTTATATTAACTTATATATAAGCATTTTAGTTGAGAGGGTAACTCCGTAAAATTATTCTTAGCGTTTTCAGTATTGATTCTATGACAAAAAAGCAATGGTTAAGAACAAATTGTTATTTTTTGTAAACTGCTACTCTTTCGATTTTCTGGTGTAGTTTCTTATCTCTAGATAGCGAGGATTAATATAAAATCAAACTAGGCTATTTAGCGAACGTTATTTCACCAGATATTTTTTTATTACTGTAATATTATTTTATTTTAAATTTTTTCTTTCTCAAATTATGTTTTCATTATATAAGTCAGTTGTTTCTTTTGTTAATTCTTTAAATATTAGTTTTGTTTGTCATTTTTTTCTCTTTCTTTTATTTTGCGTATTAATTTCCGTTATTTTTTAAAATAATTTATTTTTATTATTTATAACTGTTAAACAATCATAGCATTGTAGTAGTTATGGTTGTCTTTTGTACGAGACTATTTCAAACGTGTTGTGGATCATACTCTTATGTAATAACAGGTTTTATGTATATAAATATTTATTTTTATATTTGAGATCAATTCTA
>NW_027110368.1:582334-583015 GCF_000696795.3 Halyomorpha halys
AAAAAAAAAAAAAAAGATGATGGCCCTGTGTATTAGGATTCATAATTATGAGAGATAGTTGACCGTGGATGATAAATTCATTTATCATCCACGGTCAACTATCTCTCATAATTAAAAAAAAAGATGTTTTTGTTGTTGTCCGTGGAATGAGAAGGTGGGGTCGGTGAAGAACAGAAATAAGTATAACTTATTTTAATAGTGCCAACGTTTTGACTATAATTTCAGACCTTCGTGAGAGCTAAGTACAAAAACTACCATAATGAATAATGGAAAAACATATTACAGTGTTTTCAATACAAGATCCTTAGAATCGCAAAAATCGGCCCCTGGTTTGTAAGAAACTCTCAGTTAAATTAAGAACTGCAAATGCAATCTATAGGTGAATTCATCAAAAACCAGTTTATAAAATTGCATTCTTAGTGCAGTAAAAGGGGCAATGACTTACAACATGGGAAATCCAACCTTGCTCTCGAAGACTGAAGCGTAGATTATTGCAGGACATTCTGGTATACAATTTATATTAACTTATTTTTATTTATTTATTGGTAAGTGGAAGTATCGCCCTCGTCAAAAATTTTAAATTCTAGTTTTCGACGGTAATACACATTTTGAGATCCATTGAGCCCTAATATAATAACCATAAAATAATAAGTATAGCAAATGTATCTGTGTATAAACAGC
>NW_027110368.1:583065-591445 GCF_000696795.3 Halyomorpha halys
TCCATTGAGCCCTAATATAATAACCATAAAATAATAAGTATAGCAAATGTATCTGTGTATAAACAGCCAAGCCAAAAAACGAATACTGATAAGAAACTGTAATTTACATTCAAAGTTAGTATATAACATTTTCAATAAATCGGCTGACCGAAAGAGTCACCTGATAGAATCGATTTTTACGTTTTGCAAAATCAATCAAAAACGTTAAAGCCGTTTTTGATTGAACTCAGTATATCAATATACTTTTTGATATCAGACAGGTTTTATCCTCATTGACTGGGCTTAAATGCGGATTTAATTTGTTTATTTGAAAAAAAAAATCCATCTCACATTCTTACTGGTCATTAAAAATGCATAAATATAAACTATGTAATGATTTGATATTTTACTTAAGGAAAGGGGAGGAAAAATGTTTATTAAAGGTTGAACACATTTCCAGAGATAAGGATAGTGATATAGACGTATTATATACCGTTGGAAATTCAAATATTTCAGAAAAAATAATTTATATATAATGAAAATTCTTGTTTGAGAAAGATTTGTTTAGTAGTTATAAAAAAAAACATCCATTTGGTCTCAACACTTTTTTATTATCTTAAAACCCCTACGTTTCTACCATTTCGGCCATTTTCAAGGATCTATGAATACATTTTTTTTTAAATACAACCCATTCATTATAAATTGATATTAAAAACATGAGAAAATTACATTTCCTACCTTTTTACACTATTACAGCCAAAACATAATCAACACAATTGCAGGCCATTTTGCCTTTATTAAATTATTTATCATTATTCAATTTTCTTTAAAACTTATTAAACTTATAAAAACATTAATCACTAATAAATTAGTCTTCATCACAATTTCCAAAATACCCAATGTCTCAAATTTAATCTTTATTTCACTTACTCATTTTAACAACACTACATTGAGTAACCTATCTCACTATTCATTATATTTTCATTTTTTTTTTCCATTTTATTTATTCATCCATATTAGTATTTTAAATTTTTTTAATTATATATTATTTATCTTACTAATAAAAAAGTGTTGAGACCAAATGGATTTTTTTTTTATAACTAATAGAAAAAATAATATTTCACTAAGAAAGTCATAGAATGTAATAGTCAATGATGAAAACACATTAAATTAATGGTTTGTTCTAACAAATTTTAAAACTTGTGAGTGCATGTGCAAGATTTATCAGTTTCAGCAGCCTGACAACGTTTTCTTGTCACCATAGTTGTTAATTAAATGATTTTTAATTGATATTAACTTATATAAAAGCATTTCAGTTGAGAGGATAACTCCGTAAAATTATTCTTAGCATTTTCAGTATTGATTCTATGACAAAAAAGCAATGGTTAAGAACAAATTGTTAATTTTTGTAAACTGCTACTATGTCGATTTTCTGGTGTAGTTTCTTATCTCTAGATTGCAAGGATTAATTTAAAATCAAAGTAGGCTATTAAGTGGACGTTATTTCACCAGATATTTTTTATTACTGTAATATTATTTTATTTTAAAATTTTTCTTTCTCAAATTATGTTTTCATTATATAAGTCAGTTGTTTCTTTTGTTAATTCTTTAACTAATAGTTTTCTTTTGTTTGTAATTTTTTCCTCTTTCTTTTATTTTGCGTATTAATTTCTATTATTTTTTAAAATAATTTATCTTTATTATTTATAACTGTTAAACAATCCTAGCATTGTAGTAGTTATGTTTGTCTTTTGCACGAGACTATTTCAAACGTGTTGTGGATCAAACTCTTATGTAATAACAGTGTTTATGTATATAAATATTTATTTTTATATTTGAGATCAATTCTAATACTTACAGCAAGATTAAACATTTCGTCTAGTCTCTGCCTTCCTTCCTTGCCCTTCTTTGGCCGCATGAGGAGGTAGATGTGTTTGAAATCCGGGGTCTTCCTCATGATCTTCTCCAGTAAGACTTTGCCCAAGAAACCAGAGCTCCCGGTCATGAAAATGGTCTTACCGGAAAGCGTAGTACCCACCCTGTCCGGCAGCTTTTTCAAATGTTCAGGGACTTCCGGCATCTTGTAGTGGAATGTTGGTATTACGTCATCGGATGTCGGCATCTTGGTGGATATCTGTAACAAAATAAAATTTTTTATTTATAATCCTCTTTTTTAAAGATATTTTTTAGTGAATATTTTTTATTTTTGTACAAAGTATTTTTTGACATAATAATGAACTATTCTATATTTATTTTTTATGTCCATAAAAAAATAAAAAAATTTAAATATTGGTCGATCAAACTATATTAAGTCTCCTTTTCCCATTGTATGCCAATATTTCAAAAGTGATTTAGAACCGCCAATCTCAGGGTGTCTTCCCCGCTCAACATAACTGAACTACATATTATCTAACATATAACCTCCGACTCTCCGCATACAGTGGATGTACACAAACTCACCTTAGAATACCTCAGGGTAAAAGAAGGGTTGAGCACTTATTGTATGTATTTTTATATTTGTACGTGTTACTCGATATTTTTCCATAGGAGGGTACAAAAAAGTGTCTTAGTGGGGCGGGTCCGGCCAGGAAGGATTGCCTTTTTTTGTGTAAAAAGTTTAATTGAGCAAAAATCTGGCGGTCGAGCGTGATCCTGACCATATCACCTCCTTGCACTGCACACTTGACCCTTCATTGTTTAACATTTATTATATTATATTATATTCCAAATAGAACAAGGATTAAGGTGTTTGTCCAAAAATATTTTATGGACTGTCTGGACATCATACATCATCGTCTGTTTGGGAAATGGCTCCAAGGATATTCAATAATATTTATTTGTTTTCAACTACTAATATTTCTATTTTATTTTAATTAGGTATATTTCTACATTTTCATTTATTCGCAACTACATTTTCATATTATTTATTTTTTTTGTGTGGATAATGGAAATTTTAACATTAGATCGGTCTATAAATTAAATTATAACTTATACTAAATTGAATATTTGTGACAGGTCACTGGAAAATAGAAATATGAGAAATGTGAGAGTGAAAACGATAAAACGATTTCTATCTTAAAAGTATCTATCAGATATTGATTGAAAAAAAAAATACATTAAAAAAGTAATGCAACTTTTAAAATAAATAAATAAATACAAGAACATTTTATTGTATTAAAAATATTTTTAATCTTCGTCAACTGATTTATGTCCGTGTTTATATCATGGCAAAACTTATTTAATAAAACATTTCTGTCTAAAAAAATGAATTTAGTGTAAAAGTAGTCGTTTAGTAAAAGTCGGTTGAAGAGATTGTCTGAGTTTATTAATTTATTTTTTCAAATTTTATAAAAATTTTTGATTTATTTTTTTTACATATTTTTGACATTCACAGCTCCCATAGACCATAATTGAATAGACCATGTCACTGCTTTTCACTTAGTGGCTCGAAAACCTTTTTTTTCATTTTGTGCTTGAGGTATTCAATATTTTGGTATCGTAGACTAAAGTTAATTTGTAATAACTCGAATAGCTTCTTCACTAGCTATAATATTGTGTGATACGAGATTGATAATAGTGTTAAGTTAATCTGTAATAAAAAAGTTTTAAAATTTAATGGAAAAGAGAAAATAGGGTAATTTGACTGAATAATAATGAATAGCTTGCTAAAAGGTTTTATGTATATTAATGATTGTTTTATGTATATTAATGTTGTTAATTTTTATGTTGATAACTTTGTAAATATGTCAATAGTAATGTACTAACTTTGTAAATTCAGTGTAAATGACCTTAGTGGTCGAAACACTTAAATAAATAAATAATAATAAATAATGATTGTCCTTGAGGATGGCCGAAACGTTAGGTATTTAAATAAATAATAAAGTGTTTTGAGACTTAACGTGGAAACAAATTATTTTATTTATACAATAAAAACCAGTCGCAAAAAAGTGATAAGATTGTATATAAACTCTAATGGCTTTAGGAAAATCTGTAGGACTACCCCAGTAAAGAAAATAACCGCAGTATTTTTGTGGTTTGAATTTCCTTTAAGGATGTGTACAAAAAAAAAGTTAGCAGTTTGAGTGAATTTGGGTTATTATACTTATACATGTGGCAAAAGTATCGCTAGCTGCGTAAGGTGTTAAAATCACCAAGGGTCTGGTAATCTTTTGGCCTACTTTATTTCTGGATTCACAATTGGTGAGTTATAAAACGAGCTCTTTTTTTAAACCTTTTTTTCTTCTAAGTATAAATATTTTTGACAGGACATTAAATCCGGAAAATAATAGTTTACTAGGGTTTTAGCCAGTAATTATGTAAATCTTTACATATACACTGAGATATTTCAATCAAAGCTAAAAAACCCAGCTGTGACTCAATACTCAAAAATTTCTTTAGTCTCTGAAAGTATATTTGTTCAACGATATTATATTTTTTTATGTTTACAAGTATAGATAAATTCATTATAAGAATTTTGTTCTCCTTAACTATTTGTACTAACAATAAATAGAAAATCAGTATATGGGATGTTTTTTTCTGGCAATTTCTCCTATTATTTTCGCAATATTAAAATAACTATTCTAACTGTATTAAAAATATTGTGTTTTATTTGTTGATAGAAATCCTTTAAACACTTAATGTATCCAGGCTTTCGCTCCATTGGCATATTAAGTAACACGAGGAAGAACCTGATACATTTTTAATTTTATTATCAACTTTCTACATTCATTTTTTATTTTATTTTTTCACATAGTTTAATATTCAGTGCGACATTTAATTAAGAAATGGAAATAAGAAAAGATTAAATTTGTAGATTCTGTATTCCTAAAAATATATGCATTTATATAAAAATATAGATCTACTGGAACATTTATTTTCTGATTTGATGAAAAAATAAACGCAACTAATAAACTGAAGAAGTATTTACTATCATAAAAGGTATAGTTCGAACTCAAGTAATATTAATATTATTTCAAAATTACATTCAAATTAATGAGCGAAATCAATTATTTCTTTATTATCAATGGGGATTTAAGTTAGAGATAATAAACCTTAAATGTACAAAAACATTGAATTATTTAGGCGATTATGACATAAAATAATTCTTTGATTTAAAAGAAAAAATAGTTTTTCTTAAAATTGTCCAAAACTTTCCATATTGAATTACTAAAAATATTTTCATTCATCTCCATGGATATTTTTATATGGTTTTCAAAATTAAAGGATATTCTTATGAGGTTTCTATTGATTAAAATTAATGGACTGTCATGGTGGGACGTTCATGTTCTGTGTCCACTCAAGCCTTTTAAAGCAAATACAACTCGAATACCAATGTGATAAATCAGGCAGTTTTAGTACAGTACAGACCACGATGTCTGTGTCTAGCTCTTCGCAGTCATTTACAAGAATATGTCAATAATTCACTTACCTATATATAGAATATATAGTAAAAGAAAGAATTGTGATCGTGAAAAAATCCAAAGTCGAGTTTTCGATGGAAATACACGTTTCAAAGTCCTCTGAGTCAAAATAACCATGTCTTGCAAAATGGAACAAAGATGTCTGCCTGTGTGGGAACATCCTAGCTCAAAACCAATAAGTCATATAAAACTAGAATTATGCATTTAAGCCGGTATATAACCAGATATCACTCCTTCCATTGTAAAATCCCTAACCACTCAAACGCCCTAGTTTCTAACCTACCATCCTCTTCCAATCCTGGCAATCCTCCAAGGCGCCTGAAAAGAAGATGGCCACGAGACCAGCTAATGTAAAATGTCATTAGAGTGCTACCAATGGGTACTTGCTCTACTCGCCTGTAACACTCCATTTTAATTAAGACCATATTTACTAAATGTATTATGTAATATACAGTTGTAAATTTTAATAAAGTTATTAAAAAAAAAAAAATAAGCCGGTATATACCTAGAGTGTGACTACATTATAAAATCGACTAACTAAAAGTGCCACTTTAGAAAATATTTCCATTTTCTCGAAAACAACTCTAACGATTTCAATTCAATCATCCTATAAAGTGGTTTTAATTTTGTTTATAAAAAAAAAATTAACAACTCTCATTGTTAGCAATAATAAATCATAGATAAATACAAAAAAATAAAGAATTTTATGAATAATTAAAGGAAAAATAAAGGTATTATCCGATTCACAGGGAAAAATCCGATACCGCTCTTTTTTTATCTAAATGCTGACGCCATCTTTATATTTTGTGAAATTGTTATATCCTTTGAGGAAAAAAATTTATATATACCTTGAGAAATCTTAAAATACGAATTTTTATAAATAATTTTTTTTTTATACTTACTAATTATACATAATTTTCGAATTTGATAACTTCAACATGAGTCAACCAAACTACACAAAATTTGGAGACATGTGTGTACGTGATAATTGAAAGTTCTGTGAGGTGCGCACTGCACCAGATATTTATTTTTTAAACTTCAGGAAAATTACTGGATAAAAAATCAAAATTGCATAATTTTTCATGCTACCTTCTTTAGTAAGTGGTTACTTGACCACAGGTAAGGGTTTGGGTCAGGGACAACAGATTAGGCTAGCATTGGAGTTGGATCGAGCGACTCATCAAGGTCCTTGATTCATTCTAGATCTTTAACTAGAATTCTAATAGATAAAGTGCATTGTATCGTAACTGCTTCATTTATCTTGCGAAATTATTATCGAAAGAAAATCATCATTACGCTCGAGATGAAACTTCACTATCGTCCAACGTGTACTTACTGTGTTCAAATTTCAAAAGAAAATCAAGTTATCTCTCAACCTAAGAAACAGTATGGACATCCCCTTGGAGAACTACAGGATATGGAATGCAGGAAGGGCCACAGCTACGTGAAAGGAATCGAAGCCTTTCACCGTTACATTAGAAACTGATTTAAATGGAACTCCTCACTCTTACGATCGGCAGAGCATTCTTTTGAAGTTTAACCTGAAAAGGGCCGGTTTAGAAATCCAGAGATTTGCAAAGGTCAAATCTTTGAAAGAAGGGATATTTAGGAAGAAGAGGGGACTTGAATGGGTTTATCCTCATTCCCTATACCCATGATTACGAAACTGCTACATACCGACCTCATTTTTATTTCATTGGGTTGTAACCACACAGCTCTCATTCTCTATATTTTCTGGTTAACAATTCTCTAATATTAGCTGAACATTCGTTCACGAGGAGTGTTGGATGACTGTTTATTTTAGGACGAAAATGGCCGCCGCGCGGATATAATACAGATTTCGCAAAATGTAATTCCAATTTAAGTTGTAGAATTATGCTGTTTTATGTTTAAATGCAATTAGACATTTTATTACATGACAAGCATTAGTTTTCTTAACATCTTAGTTTCTTCTTAAAACAATTTCTGTCTCTTGTAGTGATTGTAATTTGAATATGCTCTAATGATTATGTTTTTTTTTTTTAAATAATTTATTTATTGTTATTTAGAACTGTATACATATATATGTATTGATATATATATATATACATCAACTAAATTTGCTGTAAGTGATATAATAACATGATACAAACATGTAGAGAATCTACCCACTGGTAGAGCTCCAAAAACATTTCTAGAGGGGATCTCCTTTTCAGACGCCTAGGAGGATTATAAGGTAATGAAGCCAGGTTAGAAACGAGTAATGAAGCTAGGTTAGAAACGACATTAGTAATGAAGCTAGGTTAGAAACACTTCTAGAGGAGATCTCCTTTTCAGACGCCTAGGAGGATTATAAGGTAATGAAGCCAGGTTAGAAACGAGTTGAAGCTAGGTTAGAAACGACATTAGTAATGAAGCTAGGTTAGAAACACTTCTAGAGGAGATCTCCTTTTCAGACGCCTAGGAGGATTATAAGGTAATGAAGCCAGGTTAGAAACGAGTTGGTTTAGGTGGTTGGGAAGTTTATCATAGAAGGATTAGTATCTCGTTCTGGCCAAATCGGTAACATATGAGACATTGAGGTCCTGATGGGTGATTTGATTTGTGACAAAGTAAGGAGCATTAAGGATTTTAGACTGTAAGGATTGGATTCGGGAGGAATTCGATGCTTTAGTGGAGCCCCATAGCTCAACTCCTTATGTCCAGATAGGCTTTATAACAGTCATGTAGATCTGTCTTTTTGTAATGGATTGGAAGTTTTGATATTAAACACAATATTAGAGGTATTCATAAAGTTGTGTTAAATGTAAAAAGTTTTAACATGCTAGAGGCTTTGAAAAATTGGAATCCAGCTTTCAAGGTAGTAATATATCATTTATTAAATTTTTTTTTTAGTTGTTTCCATAATATGGATATATTTTTTATTTGAAATAAGAGTAGTTTAGTTTTTTATATATGTTTGCATACATTTAGTGAGTATCTAGCGAGTTTAATTTGATTCA
>NW_027110368.1:591640-596805 GCF_000696795.3 Halyomorpha halys
ATTATATTTATATATTAATATATATACATTTTTTGTTTTTACTGCACCATTTTCGGTTTTTCACAGCATACAAATCCATTCACTACTTATAACTAATACTTCTTGGAGTAGTAATTATGAAAATATAAAATTTTAATAATGTCACAAGAGTGTATAATAAAAAAAACTTCGAAAATGGCCAATGGAAAGTAGTAAAAACAAGTTCGTCAGCCCTGATTAATTTAATTCATTTTCACTTAAAAATGCATATGACAATAAAAATATAAAAAAAAATAAAAAATAAAATAAAAATAAATTATTGAAGCTTCTATTTCGTATAAATATTCTGATAATAAAAAAAAAATCGGACATAAAGAGATTACTGTAAAATCCATCAGGATTTTTATTTAGCTGCTACATGATTACATTGCATCTTTCAGATTGCGAAGGCCTTTGATTTAACCAAGTCATTTCACCAATAATGAGTTGTTGTTTGATCCGAAGTTACCAACAGGCTGTTTAATAATAGAATATCTGTACCTTCCTATTTCCACTTTCGGAGTAATTACCCGTTCCTTCAAGGCTGTTAGAACCGAAACTGTAGGTGGGGGGGAGGGGATCATATAAAAATATGATCCTTCTCCTCCAAATAGAAAAATCAGAGGTTTGAAACTTTAAAATGTTAAACTGATTAACTCATTGACAGTTTGTCCCTATAGGGTACGAACAGAGCGTCAAGTAGTATTCAGCTTATCTCAGGGCAGACTAAGGAGTTCAAACTGTTTAGTCTACCAGATATATCTAAAACTATGGCCGGATTCTTTACTTCCTCCGTATTCTAAGATTATTTTACCATAAGAAGAAGTCGAGGTTTAGTTTTGAATTCAGTATGCCGTCGACTTTGAAACCAGCAAATCTTCATCAGTTCTAAAAATCGTTTTTGTGAATTATATTAAATTGTATCGTTGCTATCCAACATGGATTGTAGAGTAAAGGTTATCCAACAAAGATATTCATCAAACGCCCGTATAATATAAACATTCACAATAGAAATGTTTTTCATATGGTATCATATAATATGTAGGGTTTATGCATTCGCTAACTAAAATAATGGTCATAGATTTTTATCCTATCTTTCTTTTATTTATCTAACATTATTTATGAGATAAGCCTTAACCAGAAACCATTTACTTAAGTCATATTACTCTAATACGAAATCTAAGTATATGTTTCTTTTTCTTTTCGTAAATTGATACGTTGATCTTTATGTAATATTAATGTAATTAATTAATATAAATATATCATAAAGTTAAATCTTATACCGAAATATATTCAATTCCAATATTTCTATTTATAATCACTTCAGGGCGAGTTAAATTTAAGACAGAAAGGATTGTAATTGATTTAAAAATGATTTATTTGGCTCACCCTTTTTAAAATGATTCACCACTAACACTTCCTAGACCTAGAGCGTTAAAATTGAAAAACAAAAAAAAAAGTAATTTATAGAGCTTATAAATACAAAAAAAAATCTTTAGGTAATTGAAATCTGTCTACAATGTTTAACAAAAAAACATTAAACGCCGCAAAACATGGTAATTTTTAGACACTTAATCACTGAGCTTTTAATAGTCGAATAAACTCGTTTCAGGGTTTAAATAGTGGTTTTTATTACTACCAACAATATAAATTTCAAGCAAAAACAATGAAATCTTCTGGTTAGGTACCGAGATTATTAGTGAAGTTTGAAAACCTTAAGGAAGCTTGACCCTTTTACTATGGCTAGAAAGGTTGGTTTTGGGCCTATTATAGCTGAAAGAGCTAAACGATTACCCCGTGATTGTAGCGGTGCCGGTAGAAACCGGTTTGGTGTTTCGACTTTTATTTCTGTGACGGTCCCACGAAATGAAAACTTTACCCTCCCCCAATGGTTAGAATAGTTTGGTTACAACTGGGTGGTTACCTCCCATGATTTGGGGTATTATTGACTTACATGATTTCGCTTAGCAGCGCTAGAAAGTTAATAAACACACGCATAAAAATATATATGTTTCTGAACATAGATTTTTAGTTTTCACTTAAATTTGAGTATGATTAATTTTTAATGAAACTTATATATAATTAATCTCTGCATCGTAAAGTATGGAACATGAAGAAAAGCAAGCCAAAAATCACAGAATAGAGAAAATTCCTAATTCTGAAACAATGACCTTCCTAAAAATAACCTAACGTAGAACCATTTATAAAATTGCTAAGGACTTCTTAAAATATCCAACCTGAAACTACTGAATAGGCACAACTGGAAGTCCTTGAAGTCCTATTTTTCGCATCACTAACTTTGTCCCTGAGAATAATTAGGTCGTTTGAACTTAATATTTATATCTATATCCAAGATTAAAGCGGTAATGTAATTATTAAATTATAATGGTTTTATTACTATCCAACTTGATCTGTAATTTCCCTACATTCAAGAGTGGAGTATATGTACACATATATTTTATCTGCATTTCAAGGTTTAATTGAATCATTTGTAAAGACGATGTATTAATGCAAAGATTCCAAGATAAACATTAAATAACCGGAACTAGTTTTGGAATAGGTTATTCAATTTGTTTGGATTTGAGAAGAATTATTTTTTTGGATAACAAGTAATAATGAGTTGTAACTTTTTCCTACTGTTATATTCCAGTAACGGGTTCCTCATATTGTGTTGTTGTGTTGTATATTCCGTTAATAAAGGATATGCAGTTCGGATGCCTTTTTTTTCCTCTATTCGAAAATATAAAGATAGTCAATATAAGGGTTATTAAAAAAAAAAAAAAAAATGTGTGCATTCTATGGTTTCAAAAATTCATGGCTTTCATATGGAAAAACTTATCAATCATATAAACATCTTCAATTTGATTTTAATGCCAGTTTAAAATAACTATAATGTGATGGGAAAAACTTTGTTTATGTGGTTTAGATATGATTGTAAAAAATAATAAACCTCAGGAATGCCAGGTCTCTTACTTAATATCGATTTTTATGACGTCAGGTTATCTATTTCAAAAAGTGTATATGACATTTAGAAACAAGGGCATATATATTGAAAGTCTTTATAATATAGGAGCATATTTTACCCATCAGGCTTTTATTTCGACATAGACAAGATAAGAGCTGATCAGCTGATAAGTATGAAGACCTCACAAAAGTAATGGCGACCATTAGAACATTCCTTCGGTGTGGAAATGCGAGACAATTTTTATAGCACCTAGGACTTTCGATTTTCAGTATTAATGATTTAATGAAGAGATATTAAAAAAAAAAAAAAATTTACGCTAGAATTCCATAATGTTTTTTATCTTGAGCATTATGTTTTGTGATTCCTCATAGTTATTAAATTAGGATGTAGTTTACTGTAGTTTGGTGTGTGTTCTGATTTGGATAGATACAAATCTATGAGCTTGCTATGTAATTTTAATTAAAAAATATAATAACTATCACAAATGATGAATGTGTAGCCATTATGGCATTCTTCTAATTTGGGTTAGTTTTTTCATCAGTAAACCTTAGTAATGATGACCGCGGTTACTTATTCATTCTCACTTTCTCTCCATCTTCTTCCTTCCGGTCTTACTCCACTAAACCTGTTCCTCGCATCCACATTCTACAGCTTCATCCCATTCATTCCAGCTACATCAGGCTATATCATAACAAAAAATGTAAGTAAAATAAAGTATTTACTTTATTTGTTTTTCATTTCCGCTATGCTCTTTCTACAGCTATGGCCTAAAACGATTTGCTTTATTTTCATTTACCTCTATAAGAAATATCTAGTAAGGGAAAATATTGCGATCGTGCAAAATATCGAATTAGAGTGTTCGACGAAAATATACGTTTGAGGTCCCCTAAATCGAAATAACAAAGTTTTTATTAGACCCAGACAGAGAAATTACCGAGACAATTAAAAAAAAAAAATTCATAACAAGATAACGATTTTATTTTGTGAAAATTATTTCTTAGGAGCCATTAGACGTACAGATGCATGCCAGCACTCAAATTAAAGTTAGATTTATGTGATATATAGTAGTTTTTCTCTATGGATTAGTAGTTTTCACGATAATTAGAAATATATATTCAGAAGAAGTTAATTTTTATTTGTTCGGACAAAATGTATGATTTAAGAAAAAATAGATCTCAGCAACCTAATTCATTGTACTAAAAATTACTTGATTCAAATTATACTACAATTGAATGTACTATGAATTAATTTGTGACGTTTATCTTCATATAAGTGGCAGTGTTTATTATATTTTACAAATTGAGTTCACTAGATATTGATTTTTAGTTATTCGGGCAAAATGTTTGATTTTTGAAAAAATATATCTCACCAACCATTAGAGGTACAGATGTCTGTCAGCTTAACTAGCCTTATATTGAAGCAAGTTCAATGTGTTATAAAGTAGTTTATGACATTTATCATCGTAGAAATAGTAGTATTGATAGTATTTGCTAAAATAAATTGATTCCTAGTTGTTCGGGCAAACTTTCGTATGCAAATTTCATAAAAACTACGAGGATGAACGTTCGTTTGCATTAATCATTTTATTCTGAATAACTAGAAATCAATATTTTAAGTAATTTATTTTGGCAAATATCACGAAAACTATTCCTCCTAATAAGAACGCCATAGAATACTTTGTAGTACATTAAACTGGCTTTAATTTTAGTGCTAATAGACATATGTACGTCTAATGATTCCTGAGAAATAGATTTCCTTAAATAAATTCATTAACTACTGGTTTTCAATACATATTTATAAAAGTTTGCTTTTTAAAAAGCTGTAACTTGGGAAGTACTGAGCTTTATTAATGCTCATATTTAGCCAATTTACTTTACTATAAATAACTCCGAATGAAAAATTAACGTTAACGGAAAAAGCCGCCATTTTTTATTCCTTCTACCTATACTTGGTAGATTAATCGAATTTGACTTGTAATTAAACCTAGTTTTCATTAAAGTAATCGGAAATTGGGATGAAATAACTAAATTTTTTGTTATTGGACTTAACGTTTTCTTGTCATCATAGCCAAAATTAATAAATTTTTATTCCACTTAGCTTATATATGAGTCTTAAGGCTAAATGTACCCTTCCTGGGACGCACCAGAATTTACTTTTCTATTTACTCTTGAACGGATGGTCC
>NW_027110368.1:597760-609401 GCF_000696795.3 Halyomorpha halys
CCGAAACGTTGGACGTGTAAAAGAAATAAAAGTTTTGAGACTATAATTTGGATAGTGTTTTGAATTATTTAGTAATAATAGATTTTCTAGAGTTGTCGGTAGTTTTAAATATATGGAACTCCGACTGAAAAATTAACTTTATTTAACTTTAACGGATACAGCAGCCCTTTTTTATTCCCTCTACTTATATTGGGTAGACTCATCAAATTTGACTTGTAATTAAACCTAGTTTTCATTAAAGTAATCGAAAATTGGGATAAAATAACTAAATTTTTTGTTATTGACTTAACGTTTTCTTGTCATCATATCCAAAATTAATAAATTTTTATTTCACTTAGCTTATATATGAGTCTTAATAAGATATAATAATATATATATAAAAAATATAATAAAATAAGATAACTCCTTAAAATCATTCTTAGTATTTTCAATATTGATTCTATAACAATTAAGCATTGAATGGATAGTTGAGAAGAAGTTGTAAATTTTTGTAGGATGCTTTACTTTTGTCTTCCTGCTTGCCTTAGTTTCTGTTCGCAAACTAACTAGGATTGATTTTAAATCAAAGTAGGCTAGAAAATTAAAGTTGTGTGATTTTCGCATCGCACCAGATTTTTCATGATTATAAGGAGATTTTTCATTATTATTTCTTTTTTTTTAATTTAAAGACATGTTCCGTAAAAAACTATCTAGGTTCACTATTGTCACACTTGGGCAAGCTCCTAATTAATAGGACTCCATAAAATGTATTTTTCTTATTACCAAAAAAAAAAAAAAAAAATATGCATGTCTGAGAACGCAAGAATGTGGAAAGAGGATGGATGAGTGACCCACTTTCGTAAGCACTTAAAAAATTCTTAAACCACGGCTTGGATTCCAGGAGAATGATTATATAGTTGATTGTAGACATAATACATGATTATATTTGTTGTATTAGTATGTAATGTATTTTTTTTAACTTTGATACGATAAATACAAAAAATATAATAATTCCAATCCAGATCAAAACCAATTACTATTTCGAAGAAATTGTATTTGACAAACCGCATTAGGTGCATTGACACAATTCGGAGAAAGTAGGTTAGCACTACAGACAGATTAGGATCTTTAAGTTGTGTAATGTTTTGCGACATCTGGAAAGATGAATTGGAGGAGGTTAAACTATTCTCTATTCGTGTCAATTTCGAAATACATATTTATATCGCATAGCTAATTAGGGACAAAAGTATAGTTGTTCTAATAACTATGTTAGCTGAATTCATGTTAAAGAAAAACATGTATCACATAAAACCAGAGGGAGGGGTTTCGAACATCCAATTTAAATTTTATGAGAAATCATTGTTAAAACTAGCTAACGTTTGTTGTAGTGTTAGCTGAAAGGTTTTCAAAAAGTAAATGCATTATTTAAGTGCATTAGAATGCATTTTAAGCAATCTAATTCTCAAATATTTTCAGCGAGGACGCTCCCTTTATCTCAAGTAAGGGTGGTTTACATTCTGGCTGTGGGCCGTGGATGGTCCAATTTTTGCCTTTTGGCCTGACTTCTGTGAATAGGGAACCACTGTTTGGGGAGGCCTTGAGTGTATCACACTGTAGCTTTTTTTTTTTGAGTTTTTACGATCATGTATTAGTTGAGAAATGAAATTTAATTGTAAATACTCTATTTACCTTGCTCTGGTCAAGATTGAAAGTGACGAAACTTCTTGACTTCGATCTGTAAAAAAAATATATATATATATTAATAAACGTAAAACGTATAAATTTAACAATATAATTAGTAGGACAGAACTTTAAATTTTTAAACATTTAAATTTATTAGTCGTTGAAATGGCTTTTGAAATAAATTAAAAGTTAATGTTTTGGATGGGTACACAATAATAAAGAATTTCTCTTCAAATGTGGTTTTAGAAGCTTCGTTAATTTTATTAATTAAAAAAATCTGATTTATCCCCTCACAATTTTTCCGTTACCACTTTATTTGGTATCTGATTTTCTAATCGACTAAAAAAAATAATTATATGAAATTAGCAAAGAACATACCAACATATACAGGTGTCAAATAATTTTTCGTGCGCCTAGCTTTTTCGGGGGGAATATAAGTGTAGTAATAAATAAGTAAATCAAGTTTAAAATTAAAAATAAAAATAAACAGAATTTTAAATTTAATTAGTATATTAATCGTGCAAAAAAAATATTTTTTCAGTAACATTTGGCGTAGTATTAAATTGTTAGTTCGTCCTATAATTATAAATAATCGCTTAAATAAGATAAAAGAAATGATTAAACATATTCTTTTGCAGGAAAAACTAAGGTTATGAATCATTATTTTACCCATCAAGCTTTAAAATTTTTACAATTTAAAAAACATTGGACGATTGCTAATGAAAAGTTTTAAATTAACAGATTTATTACATCTCTAATAACAAAACTGTTTTGGTTAGTGTTATATAAGACCATGGTGTGTGTACTCGTGATCTTAGCTGCTTTCCCCAGGATCTCCCAAGACCAGATCTGTTCCACGAAGTGGCTAAGGCGTGTATTGCGTGTGTTTTCACATAACATGTGACATGAATAATGAAATTGGTAAAAAAAAAAAAATAGATAAAGAGGTTACTATCACCTTTACATTTTTCATATAATCCGATCATAATTATTAAAAAACGCAATTGCACTTAATTCAGTAATCTCAAAAATATAGAACAAAAAATAAAAAACCAAAATTTGGATGGTGTACGTTTCTCGCAACTTGTACTTGCAATCTTATTTTAAGTTTAATTTGTGCTTGTTCATTTAAAATAAATATTATTCGCGATACTTACGGTTTCAATATTTCGGTATATAGATAAGTGAACATAAGAAAACTAGGACGAAATTTGACTGTTGTCATAATAATCTTTGAAACAAGAAAATATTAACATATAAATTTTATTTATTTGTACTTTTTTTTGTCACTTTCCATTACATAATTGCACATATTTGCTATTTTTCTAAAATCTATTAAATATTACTACTCTTTTTACTGGAAATTCGTTTTTAGAATCATGCTCGACCAACAGACTTTTGCCCAATTAAAGGTACACACTTCATAAGGCTGGGCCCACCTCGACGACGGACTCCCGAACCCACAAAGTTGACTCAGTGATACAGAATATAATTATCTGCCACAAATAGATTCGAACCCCGTCCTTGGATTTAGTCGTATACTATATTAACACAGGATTGTAATAATAATATTAGGGAATATTATTGTTTCCAACTTGAGATTAAAGACCATGTTGGTCTGTCTGTTGAACTGTCTTCTAAATAGTTTCGAAATTAGTACAATTCTTAAAGCAGCCAAGAGATGTATAGGTAAGTGAAACTAAGAAAACTAGAAAGAAATACGACTATTTTAACAATCATAGAAAATATTTACATGTATATTCCATTTATTTGTAATTTTTTTTTTGTTTCCATTACTTTCTATAATTAAATATTTTTGCATTTTTTACAAAATCTTTAGCTCTTCCCTATAGTGTATTATACTATTATATTACTACTCTTTTTTCCGGAAATTTGTTTTAAACCTGTGACAATACTACTCCTGTTTTACTTAATTAGTAATTATAAAAAAAATTAACTTTACCCATTTATCCATTTTTTATAATCCTAACAAAGAAAGGTCGTTAATTATTTCAAATAAAAAATTTAACATATTTAGAGAAATATATTTTGAAAATTCTGCATTTCACCTACTTATGGTTTTTTCAATTAGTAGTATAAGACTTAGGTGGTGTTAAATACATATGAAAAGTGTTATTAAAATCGTTGGTGTCGTTTTCTAAAACTCAGAAGTGTAAAATCGATGAAGGATGACATCCGATAAATCGATTTTAGAGAAATATTTGCAATATTCTATATTTTGCATTTATTTGCTACATTACAATATTTACATTACGAACATTATAAATATTATATCAGTTTCGTACTACTCTTCGTTTTTGAGCCAGGCTAGTAATACCATTATAAGAGACTCGGTTATTTGATTTTGGGAGGGGGGGGGGGGCTGAAATCATATTCTTATCTAAAAAAAAAAAAAAATAGGATTTTAAGTTGTAGTAGAAAACCTTAAAATTAACATTTAACTAAAAAAAACAATAATTCCTTTTAATTAATTAGATAATATTTTCGGACTACCCTGCAGCAAAATATGAATTTTTAGTTTTAACCTCGTTAAGGACAACCCAGTACCTATCAACTTCATACCTAGTTCTTTATTGGGTTTTATATAACAGTTGAACGACGATTCTGATATCATCTCTTACTTCTATGCAGTTTGTCAAGAAATCATCTGTCCTCACCTAGTATTATACTAGTTCGTTTTATATTGGCTTATCTAAAAGTATTCTTGCTGTAAAAGTATTCTGTATTACTGGGAATAGGCCGTGCCAACCTCACATTATTTCTCTTCTTTAATAAACCCTAATTTCTGGGCTTCATTATACCTCTGGTACCGTTGGCCAAGGACGGATTGCACCTCAATGTCAGTTGTATTACCAACTGCATAACTTCAAGAGAAACATTATCCTGACTTCAAGGAAACCATTGGTGCAGAGCTATGTTAGAGTCCGTTGCTGGTCAGCAATTTTCCGATGAAGCTAACCAGAAAAAAGTTTGAGGCAGCTACATAATTAAGAAGGAAAAACATGAAATCTTTTTGTCGTTGCGTTAAGGAGTGATATGGTAATGTCCACTTATAGCGTGGTTCCTTTTTCTGTTTACAAGCGTTCTTTCTTAATAACATCAAAGTTGTTGTTACGTTACAATGTTGATTTCGGCATAATTGATCTAATCCAGCATTTAACTACGAAGGGTCAGGGGTTTTGTACTTTGTAAGGAAGTATTATTTCTTGAACAACGGTTGTGCAAGGAGATGGTTTGTTCGAGGTCACGCTAACCGCCAGATTTTCTCCAATTATGGGTATTCACTTTATAGAGGCTAGGTGAAGCCCGGAGGGCTACCGAGCTCACAGTGTTGCTCACGGCTACAGTAATATAATGTGTATATAATGAATATATGACTATAGGAGTGTATAAATAGTTAAGTTTTGAACAAACCACTAAAATAATAATTGGAGAAGTTTGTTGGGGGGTGCGGTCAGCAAAGAACAACATAAATAAAAACATAAATGTTTATTTATGTTGTTCTTTGCTGACCGCACCCCCCGACAAACTTCTCCAATCATTAATCTACGGTCAACTATCTACACCTCATCACTAAAATAATAATATTTTTCTAATTTGTTTATGCTTTAATATCATACTTTCAACATTTCATTATTCCATATACATGATGGAATGAACTACTTAGTTAAAAAATCGAAAATAAAAGAAAACTGCCACTAAGCTATCATTTGTCATTTTTGTACTCATTCATCATTCTTGTATTAGTATTTATTTTTTCTTATAAAAGTGACAAAGATTTAGCTAAATGAAAAAAAATGTTTTTATAATGTTTTACAGGGCAAATTCTTGTATGGAGTTTTGTAAAATTTATTGGGCTTGATAAAAAGTTGCAATTATCATTAATTTTGAAATTATCAGTAATGTGTCAGTCTTGGTAAATTATTATTAAGATCGTTTCGTTAGTTGTTTATTCCTCTGGTTTTCACTCTGTGTACAGATAAATTCCGATTACTTGTTTTAGATAGTTTTTGAATATCCGTGGTTAATGGTGAAATTAATTATTGGCAGAATTTTATGCTGGTTTGTTTGGCGATGGAGGCATAAACTCGAAAAAAAAATTTGATTTGTAATGTAGATGTAGGTATTTTTGCAGTGGTTATACCGATTATTGGTATATAGTAGAGAATTTTTAAGCAACTATTAATGTTTAAGTTAAGGCAGATTTGATCTCTTCATTCTGACAACACTTATGAGAAAAATATTTTTTATGAATTATTACAATATGGTTTATTATTCGAATAGGTTACTTTAATGTGCCAATAAATAAAAAATCATAAAACATTGTGTGCATCCACTCAACCCTAGGTTTTACGATGAACACTACCGAGATAAAAGTTGAGGCGACTATAAAATTAAGAAAGAAATCATGAAATCTTTTTTTCGTTGCGTTATGGACAGATATGGTAATTTCAACTTAATGTGCGGTTCCTTTTTCTTTTTACATGCGTTATTCCTTAATAACATTTTTATGTTAACTATGTTAATTCTTAATAACGTTATTTCTTTAATAATACAGGTCCAGTTAAGATCAACTTCGAGTTATAGTTTAAGTTAGAAGGTAGAGGATTCATGTTATTTAAAAAAATTAACATGTTGTTATAGGAACCTACACAAATGCTTATACTTTTTAAAGTAAAATATACCGAGTTTTTGCTAATAATCGTCAGATTTCGATATATTTTTTTGTAGGGAATTTAATTACTTTTTAAAAGTCCTAAAAAAGATATTGTTTTCCATATTTTTACTAGCGACATTGTAGAAACATTTAATTAACTTTAAAATACTGGTAGTATCTACTACATTTTTTTTTTTTTAAAGAGTTTACTCTATTTTTATAAATAGCGATAAGAAACATCAAATCGGTCACGATTTTGAAACGAAGTTGCGGATGGTAATGGAGAGTTCCGTGCACCATGGTCGGGTGACCTGTGACTTCCAAATCTAAAAAAAAAAGAAAAGTAAAAAAAAAGTTTTAGAGAAAAGTCACGAACGACTGATAGATTTTAGGCTCCATGAATGAATTTTTTTCTAATGTTGAATTTCTTCAATTGTTGGAAATTTTGTATAGATGACTAGTTTTATAGATTAGTTCTGAAGGCGATTCATTTCCCATTTTACATTTTTTTTTCTAACCTCCTCAATATCTTTATTTACAAACAAATACAATATATACATACCCTAGAATTAATCTTGTTTTGCCGCATGGCATGTTAAGAAAGGTTTACATTGTCCCCTGAAGTCGGGTTTGCAATCGTAGTTTGACAGCCGGGGGACTTACAAAGAATGGGGAGGGATCATTGGTGGTAGTGATGGTATGAGTGACTTCTGAGCTCGAAGTCTTTCCCTCGGCGAGGACATTAACCAAGGGGACCGTGCTTTGTCACCTGTCACCTCTTAGGTTTTGTTGGAGGGTAATTTCATTGAATAGCGGATTGGCACAGGCCTTCAGTCCAATAATAGAATCTGCAATTATACAACTGTTTAATAATAATTGTTCGACTCGTTGCTCCGATTGTACGGGAATGTAAAATCAAATAATATACGGTGGTCACTAAAAATGTTTTTATATAATAGAGGACCCCATCCTAGATGTCGATCATTTAATTCCAAATCACCTGTTTGGATTCCGAACATCCCACTCCACAATCCAGCAATGTCATCGTATGGTGGACGTTGTTTCGTCTTCTTTGGCACGTGGAATGTACTTCGTGGGAGTCTTTTTCGTTACAGAGCAGGGCTTTTGATTGAGTCTGGCACCCAGGACTGCTTTACAAACTCCGAAAATTCTTACCTCCTACATACTTTCTCATCATCAGTTCCTTTCTCACTGATAAATTATTCAAAGTTAGCCAGAATGATTTCTATTTATCCCTCTTCCCTCAATCCGCTGGTATTCCTCGATGACTACCATCCAGGGTCCCATCCTCTACACAATCTGACATCCCAAACAATCCTAACACTATCCCCGCCACGTACGCCGTGTGTTCGCAGTAAATAATAACCCTTTAATTGCATCTTCCCAATCCCATATCATAACCCTCGAAGAATGGTGTCGAAATTGGAGGATCAAAATAAATCCCGACAAATCCCAACAATTTACCTTTACACTTCGTCATAAATCTACTGACTGCCCTACAGTATCCTTAGTCCAAATGTTGCTCTTTTTTAGACGACTAAACTTGAATCCTCGCACAAGACTGAAAAGTATGGAAACTGTACGTCGATTTCGACTATTCATTACAAACGACTGATCTACATGACAATAATAATCCCTATCTGGACATACGGAGTTGAGTTTTGGGGATCCACAAAACCTTCGAATTGTTCTCGTATCCAATCCTTACAATCCCAAATCCTTCGTAAAATCCTCAATGCTCCATATTGTGTCTTAAATAAAATCATGCATAAGAATCTTAACGGTTCCATATATAACCGATTTCAAGCACGAACCAGATATACCCTCTTGCTTCTAACTTTGCTTATTCTTCTACGCCTGAAAAGAAGATGGCTTCGAGACCTTCTAGTGTAGAAATATTATTAGTGTACTACCAATGGGTAGTTTCTCTACATGCCTGTGTCACTCCGTTTTGATCTTACATCAAATTTGCTAGATGTATTTTTATGTAAATACAGTTGTAAATAGCAATAAGTAAATAATAATAATAATAATAATATAGTAGAGGGAATAGATAAATTTTATAAAATCAGTAGATGGTTTTAACGGCATAACTTTGCAGTATATTGATGCCACAGCAATGTTTACAATTATTGATGTATATGTAATGATAGTTATTTGCATGGTAATGGTTCCACATCGTTCCTGTTCCAGTCTCAAGCAGTTACTGCTGATAGGAACCGTATTTCCTTATTTCGCTGTCGGGTAGCTTGACAAAGACAGTAATGCAAGTTTTAATATACATGCGTTAGTCTTGCAAAATACCAGCCTTGCGAAATGTCCGTGGAGGTTGATCAACTGTTTTCGGAACTATAATTATCTATTGTCACCTGTAATTACTACTAGATTGATGTAGCAGGAAAAAAGAAAATAAAGGGAAAAAGTGTAAAGTCCTTGAGTTAAGAAGTAAAAGTCATCTACTGATTATCCACTGTGAATAGTGTCTTTTACTGACGCAGTCTTTTATTTATAGTGACAAATGACAAATAAATAACTTCAATTTTTTTTTCAATTACTGTTTTTAAATAATTATATCATATTGTTGTTGTAACTCAGAAATATAACATTGTTTTTATAAGAAAAATGTAGTGAATCTGAAATAATAAAACAGTTTTTTAAACCTTCATAAGAGAAAATGTTTTTTTCTAATATTGACTCCAATGGTACCTTTATACTGAACTTAAAAACAGATTTTTTATTTTTATGTCTTAAGTTACTCCCGGCGACAAAATTGGATATATATATATATTGTTTGAAATAGAATCGTATAACGAGTATGTTGGTCGACGTACGACATTTCACTATCTCAAAATAGCATAGATCGTTACACAAAAAATATTAGATGACAATCCGTGGCATTGAGATAGTTAAATCGAGCAATATTTAAGAAACACGTGAAATTGAAAAACGGGATTAAACCTGCCTCTAACGTCCTCCGTGGTAGCCATACTTATCTTAAGTTTGAACCAGACACGTATAGCAAGTATGTTGGCCCACCTACGACATGTCACAATCTCAAAATAGCAGAATGAGAGTAAAAATTGGGAAACTGTTTAAACATAATAACAATAAAAAAAATTTGATTTATATTGCAAATCTAATTTATATTTCTGTTTATTCCAATAACTAAATAACATACTTTTTCTTATAAATGTATATATATATAAAATTTAAATCAAATTTATTAGCTATAAATTATGTAAATTATCATGACATAAAAAGATATTACAAGGCAGAAACTTATAGCCAGTATGTTGGTCGATGTGCGACATGCCACAATCTCACAAGATATCATAACACAAAAAAAAAGCTATCCTTCCCCGGTCGATCAGCCCCACTAAAACCCCTTTTTAACGACGGTTCTATATTACCTTTGAAGCATTTATTTAAAACAAGAAGAGGAAACTTAAGTGGCTTAAATTTGAAAAACGGCGTGAAACTGTATCTTAGATATGACAAAACATCCACGGACATTGAATTCAATTAGTAAAAACACAAGTTTTCATATTCACTATAACGAGACCGTCCATTATTCAAAATATAGTAATTAATGATACTACAATTTCATGGACTACGTCAATTACTTCGGCTTAGATCTGTACAAAACTAAAAATGGAAATTATTATTATTCGCCAGATAGATTGGATTCGTTTACACATTTGTGTGGATCAACATGAAAGCTGATGGTTTCAAATAATAAATTACTCTTCTTACTTTACATTGTCCAAAATAAAAATGTTTCAGAATAGTTTAAAAAAGAGCTAATACTTTCCGATTCTGATAGCAATAAAATATATATAAAGCTAGATTTGAAAACAATAAAAAAAACTACTGAAATGTATTTAAACAATTATAAATAAATTTTATTATAAATAAAATACAAATTGACCTAGTGGAGTTCAAATTGTGCTGTTTGGTATTTTATAAACATCATAATCAAACCATGAAATTTTGAAGATGATCGTTTGGGTAGCCTAGTTACTGTAAAAGATTTTCTTGATTTTATTCTATAAAACTGATATTAGATATCAGTGATGCTATAAAACTGGTATTAGATATCAGTGATGCTATAAAACTGGTATTAGATATCAGTGGTGCCATAAAACTGGTATTAGATATCAGTGATACTATTAAAGTGATATTAGATATCAGTGATGCTATAAAACTGATATTAGATATCAGTGATGCTATAAAACTGGTATTAGATATCAGTGATGCAATAAAACTGGTATTAGACATCAGTGATGCTATAAAACTGGTATTAGATATCAGTGATGCTATAAAACGGACTTTATTTTCTGTCTAAACGTAACAAAAATATGGTTTTTATGCTACCCTAGTATTCTATCTTATCCTTTCTAAATTACGAGGCATTATGTTGGAGTAGAATATAGTAAATAAAGGAAACTAGGTAATTCTTTTTATACAATGCGTATATGTGGAATTATTAATAAACTATAAAATGGACCATCGTTGGAAGCTTTGTGTTCTTTCATATAAACATCCACAAGGTTTAGAGATCTTGCGGTGGAAAAAGAGTGTAACAGGTCGACCACTTTCTGATCAGCTCCACTCTAAAAAAAAAATTATAAAAAATTCACTCTATATATTTATACGTTCTTCTAATTTTTGAAACTATGAAATGTATTGTAATAAGTAATAACCACGTCTTACTGATGCTGGAGGTGACTTGCAGTGGCTGACGTAACGACTGCTTACTGATGCAACAGAGCCGGAATAAGTAATAGATAGTTATACTAAACAGGTAATAGGTTACTGACACCAAAAGGGAAATGTTATAGTACTGTTACAATTTAGATATTTAGCATCATGTTATTGATGATCTCACTGATAATGTTGGATGATCGCACATTAACTTTGATAAGGAGTATTGCGATCGTGAAAAATTTTTAATTCGAGTTTTCCAAGAAAATACACGTTTTGAGGTCCCCTAAATCGAAATAACCACGTCTTGCAAAATGGTCTGCATGTATTTGAACAGCCTAGCGCCAAACCAAAAAGTGGTACAAAACTGAAATTACATATTTAGAGCATGTGCATGCCAGAGGTGTTTTTGATAATGTCGACAAACAGTGAGAGCCACTTTATATAATTGATTCCACACTTTTATTTTTTTTAGGATTTTCTCAAAAACGGTGTAGACGCTTTTACTCGATGAATCGATGTATAGCAAGTTGATCTTTGATATCAGAGAGGTCTTATCCTAAGTGAAATTGTCCC
>NW_027110368.1:611053-622724 GCF_000696795.3 Halyomorpha halys
TTAAACATTTAAAATCTTTACAAGTCATCAAAAATGGATTTAATAATTAAATTAAGGAAATAATATTTTTTCTAGGTTGAAAATACATTTCTGGAAATAAAGTAATATTTTTACGCATTGTGATTATTTTTTTTATGTGACCATATTTTTTAAATAGGTAGTTTTCTAATTTCACAATCATTCTTAGAATTTTCAATACCCAAACCCAAAAGCTGCTGGAATACCCTCCTACCATCTTATATCTTTTTTGCCTACCATGGAAAAATTTTGAAGAAATTCATTTTTAAACGCCTTTCCTCTAACCTTGATCACCAGTTTGGTTTCCGAACATTTCACTCAACTATCCAGCAATGTCTTCATCTGGTTGATGTCTCGTCTGCATTAGATCACGGAATGTACAACTCGGGAGTCTTTTTTGATTTATAACATGCTTTTGATCGATTCTGGCTCCCGGGACTGTTACAAAATATACGTAAATTCCTTTCTCCTATACGCTTCCTCATTATCTGTTCCTTTCTCACTGATGGATTAATCAAAGGGAATCACAACATCGCTTATTCATCCCTCTTTCCTCAATCTGCTGGTGTATCTCAAGGTGGTATTGTTGGTCCTATTCTGTATAAAGCTCATACCCCTACCCATCCTAACACTGTCCTCGCCACAATTGCCGATGATACATGCGTTATCAATGAATAATGACCCTTCCATTGTATCCTAAACCCTCTAACCTATCAACTCCTTTGAAGAATGGTATCAAAGTGAAGGATTAAAATAAATTCCTACAAATCCCATAAATTCACGTTTGCCCTTCGTCTTAAACCAATGACTGTCTGTCTGCCCTCTATCTGGTCTTACAAATTGGAGGTTTGGGGCTCCACATAACCATAGAACTCCTCTCGTATCCAATCCGTACAATCCAAAATCCTTCGTAAAATACTTAATGCTCCTTATTTTGCCACAAATCAAGCCATAAACCTATCCACAAAATCTAGTCCTAACCACCCCTAACCATGAGTTGCCGATTTGCCTAAAACCAGATACCAACCATTGCATGATAAACTTCCTAACCACCCAAACCCACTTATTTCTAACCTTGCTTCTTCTTCAATTCCTGGTAATCCCCCTAGGGAAAAACATGACCTATAAATGGAGTTCTGTCAGTGGATAGATGTTCCACAGCTTTGTATAATGTCATTTTTTAATTCACATAACATTTACATATTGTTAATAAATTTGTAAATATCAATAAATAAATTATATATGTATACAAGTATTTTCAATATAGATTCTATAACAATTTAGCATTGAATGACTGGTTAACCATATACTCTTAAGAGCAGAAAGTAAATTTTATTAAATTGGTACATTTTTATATTTCCGTTATACTTTTTCAATAAGAAATATTATTAAAAGTATTTTTTGAAAACTCTTGAAATTGGAGTTAGTTATATTATATAATAGTTAATCTGTCGACTTGGGTCATTTGGAAAATTAGTACAGGGAAGTACTACCTCAGTGAATAATATAGAAATATATGTCCTGAAACGATGGAAGATTAATTTGAACTCATAAGGGGTATTCATGATGTTGTGTTAAATGTTAAATGTTTTACCATGTTAAATGTTATAACTATAAGATTGTGAGCAGCCCTATTTGAAGTCATGTTAAACGTTAAATGCATAAGGGCCCCTAGCGGATTTTCTCAGCAACTTATTGTATAAGCTTTGTTTTTGTTTATGTTTATAACCTTCCTTCCAGACCCTCATGTTATTGTTTACTTCAGTTTTGATTTAAGTAATTAATTACAACATGCCTAGAGTGAGTGAAAACTGGAATTTGTGTGAAAGTTTAGCTTATGAAATGAAAAAATAACTTTATTCTGGGACATATGTCCCCTAAGAATAATTACATGGTTCATATATTGAGATTTTTATCTGGCGAGCGTTTACAAATTTTCAGATAGTAGAATGAAATTACATTGTTTTTTTTTCTCAAATATATGATTAAAATTATCCATTCTGGTTTAATAACAGGGATATGAATACCACAAACACACGAAAGACTGAGCTGTCACAACAAAAATGGCGGCGATCTCAACTGGTCTATTGTGTGACGTCATTCTCCATTTAACAGACCAAGTAACAGACTCTCAGCCATGTTAAATGTTATTTCGTTTTACCACGGCCAAAGATGGCAATTTTTTTCGATTTAATATGGGTTTTTCCATTTAACACGCTTTAACATGTTAAACCAAAGATCATGAATACCCGTATAGTAGGCTGGTAAATGAAAGTTATGTTCGCACCGCACCAGAGTTTTCTTTTTTTTTTAATTAACAGACCCGATTGAGAAGATAAATTTTGGTTCAAGTTATTGGGAAGTTTCGTGGTTACTTTAGAGAACTAACACTCAGACTGCTTTGACGTAGTATCATGACGCATGGCAAGATTCGCTTCCTCAGGTTGGCGACCCCAATGTTGAGGTTCATGGCCCCATTGGTGTGTATGCTCCGCAGGTTACGGTAATTCTAACGTTTGTGCACCGGATGACATACAGGATGATAAATTCAGTTAATCTTCTGCTCTATTTTCGTCAACTGGTTCGTTCCTACCGGAAAAAATGGATGGGTAATGTGGTAATTTTATTCAGGAAAATTCGGGTCTGACTCGGAAGTTCAAAGCAGGTTTAATTTTTGCCTCTCCCTCCAGTGGCAATTAACTCGTAATTTATCTTTTTCGTTCCTTACAGCATAAACGGACAATAATACCACAGTGTCATTCCAACACGCAATTACAGCTAAGAGACTAGTTGAACTACTACGACTATTTGCCTTAAAGGATGTTGCAATTCTTAAGGAACTACTTTCCATTCAATTTAGTGCACGCATGTTGCAAATGATATATTGCATTAATATAAAATGACCCTTTTTCCGGAAAATAATGAATTTAATACAAATAAAATTTTTGAATAATAATTAATTCGGCAAGCAAATTAATCTCAACTGCCTTGTGTACTCCAAAGAAAGGTAGGAATAGTAAGTTGTCCCACATTCCTACTTACGACTCGATCATCAAATTAGTCCAACCAAAGGAGGAAGATCGAGATTTACTCCAATGGTCCAAAAGTCAACGTTCGGTGATCGAAAGATTACCAATCACTAACACTTACTTCTGGCATAAACGTCATACGATAGTATTCCAAGAAGCACGGCTATTTCGACTTCCCTGTTCAGTTACATTATTATAAAAAGTATATTTGCCCTTTATTTATTTAAAAATTTATTATTCATTTCAAACGGTCTAAATTGCCAATCCATTACAAAAGACTGATCTGCATGACTATTATAAGGCCTATCTGGACATACGGAGTTGAGCTTTGGGGCTCCACTAAACCATCAAATTCCTCCCGAATCCAATCCTTACAGTCCAAAATCCTTCGTAAAATCGTTAATGCTCTTTAATTTTGTCACAAATCAAGTCATCCATCAGGACCTCAATGCTCCTCAATGTGATTTGGCCAGAGCCAGATACCGTTCCTTCCATGATAAACTTCTCAACCACCCAAATCCATTTGTTTCTAACCTGGCTTCTCCTTCATTACCTAATAATCCTCCTAGGCGTCTGAAAATAAGATGGCCTCGAGATCTTCTCCTCTAGAAATGTTATTGGAGTTCTATCAGTGGGTAGATTCTTCACATGTTTGTATCATATCACTATGTCACCTACAGCAAATTTAGTTGTTGCATATATGTGTATACAGTTGTAAATAACAATAAATAAATTATTTAAAAAAATATTCATTTCATTAGAGTGCTACCAATGGGTAATTTCTCTACTAAGATCTAATTTACTGAATGTATTATATAATATACAGTTGTAAATTTCAATAAAGATATTAAAAAAATATATATTCATTTAGTATATCCTAGAGATACGCTATGTAATGTTTATCTAAGTCAGGGGTCACAACGGACGAAGGATTTATAGTTAGAACTAGTATAATGTATTTAAATATATATCTAATATCCATATTATTTTTTTCCAAACATTACGGAAGGTTATCAAGAATAGATTGGGAAGATGGATTATTAAAAAAATAATTTTAAAAACTCCATAGGTTTGAAAGGAGGAGAGAGAAGGTGTAGTTTGGGTATTTTTAAAACTGAGATGGTGAGTGAATACTTACTTTGGAGCGTACTAATATCTACGCTTTGGTTCAAAATAATCCTCTAAAAATAAATAAACCTCAAATAACTTCTAAAAAAAAAATTAGTTAATCTCAAAGGTTTTGAACACGATTCACAAAGAAGCACTCTCTAACAGGGATGCTGATTATCAAGATAATGCGTTATGATTGATAATAATAACAGATATCGAAATAAAAATTGGTAGCCGTTACGAAGGTTATTTGAATAAGATATAGTACATGGGAATAACAAACGTGCCAATGAACATTACAACTCAATATAAATGTTATTAAGCTTGTTGCTCAAGAACTTGGAGGTCAAGGGAATCCCTTCCAATGGTAAGGGGTAATTCTATCCACGTGTCTAATAACGAAAAGATTTGTTAACAAGAATCTGTTTATTAACTACTAAACTAACATATGACAAGACTATCAAACTTATTACATAATATAACCTGTAAAAGTAATTAATATTATTTGTCAGGGGGTTGAATTATGTAATGATATAAAAGGTTAATTGAGTAGCAACTGTAATTAGAAAGGGCCTACGACATCAATCAGAAAAAGTTTATCAGTTTTTTTTTGTTCTTTTTTCCCGATCCCTCTAAAACAGAAAATCAAACATGAATTAGTAAGTGGCATTTCGTATGTGTTACATAATTCAAATTAAATACATTTTTTTACCGTTGGTATGTGAAATATTTAGCTAATTCATTAAACTTTTTCTCAACTACCTATTAGATTAAATAGACCAGTTTAATAGGATTTTTTATTTATTTATTTTTTCAACTAAATTTACATTTCAGAATATGCCGATAAAAACTGAGAATTAATAAATTGTACAAAATATATAAGTATTAATTAAAAGAAATTAATTTACTATTTAAATATCATTCTACTGTTTCTAATTGAATTATTTTATTTGAGAATTAAAAAATAGTGGAAGATTTAGACTGTCATAAAATTTTTTTCAACTAATCTTGTTTATTTTTACTGGAATTATCCTGAATTACGCCCAAATCTATTAGCAAAGTCCTGTGACACGGCAGATATCTAATTATTTGATATTTACTAGGTTTCTAGTCTTGTGATAAATTAATTAGTTTGTTAAATATAAACTTTAGCAGATTGTAAAATTAAATAGTATAGGTATACTAACACGAGTATGTTATGTCAGTTGGAATGAGTCTCAAAAATCGCGCTGAAGGATTCTCATTAATCATTAGATGATTAAGGCCTTGAGTTTCGACCTTTACTGGGGAAAAATCAAGCAATCAGCAGACCACTTGGAAAAACCTAAACTTAACCACAATCAAATGGAAAACCAACAAGGCGATTATAGTAGTATATACTCCTGTAAGCTAAAATGAAAAAAAAAAAATGCTTTCCTGACATGTGCTTGGTCGGGTCCGACTTATGTGGCTCAGTGATCTATTACACATTATTCTTGAAGAAGTTTGTCGGGGGGTGCGGTCAGCAAAGAACAACATAAATATGGTTTTGTTTATTTATGTTGTTCTTTGCTGACCGCACCCCCCGACAAACTTCTTCAAAAGGCATAAAATAAATAAATATGGTTTTGTTTATTTATGTTGTTCTTTGCTGACCGCACCCCCCGACAAACTTCTTCAAGCATTAATCTACGGTCAACTATCTACACCTCATTATTACTCATTATGTTTATAGATTCATTCTATTTTATTTCTTTATGAATAGTGATATATTCATTTATTTTTATGAGAGAAAGTTCATGAATAATCAATTATTTTAATACATATTTCAGAGTGAAACAATTACTTATCAATATTTATCAAAGGAAGTGCTACTTTTGATACGGAAAAAGATTTCATTCATCATTTTTTCATTCCGCAAAATTTGAAGAGTCCTGGGGAAAAATTATTTTAGTCAAAAAAATTTTAGCGGAGAAAATTGAAGTTTACTGTTTCAGTTTTACATAATACATAATTTAACAATTTGATGGTTAAAAATTTTCTATCCTAGATAATTTTTTTTTTTTATGCACGAAAAATTATGATTTATGTAAACTGTATCTTAGGAATTATTCGAAGTAAAGATATTTGTTATTACTCAAGCTTGTTTAATTCACCATAAAGTAGTTTATAATGATAATTTTTAGTTTCCAAGATAGTTGTCTCAGTAATTCTCTATATGTTGATTTCTTGTTTTTTTTGGGGGGAGGGGGGAAGTGGATGTTTAGAAAATTATGTCTTATGAACTATTAAAAAAACTGAAGTTATTTAAATTCACTATAAACTATTTTAATATGTGACCAGTTTAAGTGGACTTGTACCAAATTTACCGGATACCAGATGTACAAAGAGTGGTTGGTGGTTCAGCCATTAAAAATTATTATCTGGGTATATGAAGATAACAGAAAGATTGCACGGCCGCGACTAACATCGGCTGACTGGTTGAAGCTGATGTACAGAAATTTCTGGAGACAAGAGCTGGATAGGTAGAGAAAACTGGAGGTAATGTATTGATTCTTTCTAAGAGTAGGATTTTTCAACAAAATTAATATTTGACCTTTTTTTTTGTGTGTGTTCTGAGTTTACGGAAAACGTATTACCCAGAGAAATTGAACGTCCACTAAAATAAAACATCAAAGTATTATTACTTATTATTCTTATTAATACACTTGATATGATTGGTTGAAGAAGTAGAAATTATTTCAGTGGTATTGGTGCAATAGAAAATATTTGTGTTGTGAAATGTAACTATCCGGGGTAAACCGGCATTGAACTTTCGGGTTCGTTAAGTCATAATTTAGTTATTTATTATAATAAATTCCATACATGACTCAATGCATGAAAGTGAAAAGGACAACCGGAAACAATGCTGAGAAGGGGCATCAGGAACTTAATCCGTGTATGAATTGTAGCCAGAAGTACAACCACAAGACCACAGTTACGGTTGCGACATTATCTCCCGCATCCTTAAGTAATTTATCCCTTCCTGAATCCAAACCAGCTACTATAGGAACCGGTTCAACACTCAAATAAGTTCCGGCAATTTCTTTTTTAACTAACCAATTCAAAATATCTTGAACATTTTTGCCTTATTTATTATATGAAAAAAAATGTATGTATGTACCACTACAACCGATGAAGGTCCGGGCCTGAGTACGTTGTAAGGAACTGCTGTTCTTGAACAACAATTGTGCAAGGAGGTGATTTTTTCATAGTAATATTTAACTGCCAGGTTTTCTCTGTAACCAAGGAAATCCCACTTTATAGAGGCTGGGTGGGCTTCAGGAGCGCTCCCGAACCTCACTGGCTTAACTCACGGCTAAAGTAACAGAATAAATAAATCTGCCACAGCTGGGTTCGAAACCGGGCCCAGGAGATAATAGAATGGAGCCTTACTAACGGAGCTACTACAGAATACAGAACCAAAATACTACAGTTCAGCAAATATTAATATTTTTAAAAATACCACACTTACGTCTTGAAACAAAGGGGGTTCCCTTGGAAAAGTTTTTTAAATAAGTGGATAATTCATCAATATAACTGGACATGTACCGGTTAAAACTTATCTATCGAACACCCAAAAATTAGGAAAGATAATAGTTAATAAAGTAGTTCTTACAATAAATCTTCACAATAACATGTGTTGGTAGACTATCCCACGGACCATATCACCCATGATTCGCAGAACACCGGTTAGGAACAGCTATAGTGCGTTAAAAAATTTATTTATTAATATAATTAATATTTCTATGAATTAAACTTAATGACCGACAGTATACCTGCTTCTATAAAGCTGTTGAAAGTTCATCATAAAAGTCATAAAATATGACATGACATTTAACAGTCATTTTAGCCATCTTTACAGATTGATGTTTACAGTAAACTATTAAAGCTCTTAGAGAGGAAAAATAAAATAAAATAGCGAGAAAGCGATTGTCCCTTAGGTCGAAAAAATAAAAATGAAAAAAAAAATGAATTGTTTTATAAATGTTTAAAACTGCGAAACAAGTTGAGGTGGGAGGGACAGAGAAAAGGTTAAAAACTCAGAGAAGGTTTGTCTCAGATATCCACTCAATCAACACATTAATTTTCAATCTCCTAATTCAAATTGGAAAGGCTCCAGTGGTTAATTTTTTTCGGAAAAAATAAGATGTTAGTTCTACGACCTAATTATTTGGGGTGGTTAATATGAATATGAATTAATAGAAACATTGATAATAATGTATCCTTATAACGAAAAACTTTATTATAATGAGGATGTTAATCAATATTAAATTATCAATAGAAACATTTTGAGGCAAATGAGAAAAAAATAAAGGTAGAAATATTTTAAGATGAAGCCTAAAGGCAAATTTCGGTCAGTACAATACTTATCAAACTTAAGATAAGAGATTGAACAGAAAACATAAAAATGTATTTAATATGCAGGAAAACTACATAATAAAATATATTATACAAATTCCTATAAAAATTTGGGTTTTGGAATAATGGTGAGAGGTAGTGATGATAAAGTTAAGATAATATTCGATGATCTGACGCAACACCACATGAAAATAAAACCAGGATGTTTGAACGAAAATGTAGGTTGGTAAGAAGTGTGTTATCCGAGAATCAGTAAAAGTTTTCACGATTAAGGAACGCGTGCTGATAATGTTTGCTGTCGGTAATTATTTGAACCAGTACGTATATTTCAGTTTTTGTTTTATTATATAAATTAAATCATTAATAATGGTACCTAGAAGTAGTTCAAAAATTGTCTTGTTTTAGCTTATATTTGCTGATTCCACAACGTCCGAGTAATTAAAAGAGTTACAAACAAATATTTCATATTATGTATATTTTTATTATTTGTTTATTAGCTGTCTATCTGGCTCAGACCAATAGATATTGCCATACTATAATTGCTACACTAAAAAATAAATTAATAGCTAAAATCTGTGATTGAGGAGTTTGAAAGAGAACTATATATATTTTTCAAAACAGTCAAAATATTTTAATTAACATTTTTTTTCGTTTCGTTCAAGTGCGCTATATTATGTATATTATATTTATATATTATTAGAAATAGATTGATGGTAACTTCTAGATTTCAGAAATCTCAGTTCCGGTCTGAAATGGAAGGTTACATTCTTTATAGAAAGCTTCTCCATTATTTACCGTTTCTTTCTTATTTTTTAACTCAGATATTGTTAAGAGGTGCTACTTTGCTTCATTTAGTTTAATTTTGGACAAGGATAAGTGATCATTCCTTTCAAACTTACAAATAATCAATAAAAAAAAAAAGGCAATTGTTCCATGAAGAAACCTATGACCTACTGATTTTGGCCGGGTGACATAATACCTGAGCCCACCATCCCAAGATTTGGGTGTTGTATAATAGGTTTCACAATTTTGGAAAGCTAAGTGGTTTATACTATCTCGTCTGAGTCGCAATTCTGTCGGTCTCGCTTTGTTAGGCAAATCAGCCTGAGAATAGTTTTTTAGTTTCCCTAATAAATGAATATCGAATAAAATAAATTCATTTTAGAATAAAGGAATATGAGTAATATAGAGCTGAGAATATAAAAAATATATACCAAATAATTTTGATACGTTTTAGAGTATTCAATTTATGGTTTTCACTAACCTATGGCTTATAGACTTTACTGTACTCAATGTACTCACCTCTAGGAGATCATATGTAGATTACGAAAATGAAAGTAAGTGGAGATGAATTATGTAATATGAAGAAATGTATTAAAATTACTTTAAAAATATTTTTTAGACCACTTATGCAATAACAAGAATGTAATCAAGATTCAACTGGGTGAGTTATAAATGCCATGGTTAAATATAAAAAGTTTTGACATACTAAGTATTATAGGAGTGTGTATTAAGTATAGAATTATGAGCAGCTTTATTTTATGCCTATGTTATATTTTAAGTGCAGAGGAGCTCCTCGTAGCTTTTCTGTGTAACTTTTTTTTGTAATAATGTAATATTTATAAGATAATAAAATCTCTAACAGCTTCATCTCATCGTCTTTCCTTCTCCTCACTTGTTCCTTGTTTTTCCCCATTACTTTCTTATTATTTGCATCTATTACTTTATAATTGTTTAAAAATGTCAACAACATAAACCAAAAACGAAATACGAGCAACTAACCTATCAAAACGAACCTACTAGTTGAGGTTCGTTTTGATAGGTTAGTGACGTCATTATCCATTTAGCAGACCTATAAACAGACTCTCAACCATGTTGAATGTTAGCAATGCTATATCCTATCCTAAATATAAACTCTAAATTAAAACCAGCGACAACTATTCTTATTTTTAAAACAGTTCTCAGGTCATTGCTTATGTACGGGTGCATAGTCTGGGGAGGGGCATCCTTTATGAAAAGGAAAAAATTACAATATTTTCAAAATAAAATCCAAAGAATCACAGTGGTTGCTCCGTGGTTTGTAATAAATAGGAAATTGCATTGAGAATTACAAATGGAGTTAATAGAGGATTACATAAAAAAACTATTCATGAAGTTCCACTCACAGTTACTGACAGTTAAAGGAGCATTGACTTCTAACTTGGGGACCTCCAACCTCAACCCGAAGACTGAAGCCCAGTTGCTGCAGCACATTCTGTTATAAATCTGGTATTTATCAATTCTATTATTGACATAACTTCTCTTCTATTATTTTTTTTCTTTCATACTTTTTTAAAATTAACTTGTTTTTATGCTGTTAGAGGGCAAATGTTTGTTTTGTTAGGTCTACGAATTTTCTTTATTTTTCTCTCTTATTAAGAATTATTATTGTTATCTATTTATTTATAACATTTTATATAGTATTAGGGGTGTCTTTTGTATGAGATTATACCTACCCCATAAATCAATTGTTAAAAAAAAAAATGTAATCATGTATGTAAGGCCCACTAGACCGATCTGGTATTAAATAAATAAAAAATAAAATAATAAACCATGTTAAATGTTATACCATTTCAACATGTTAATAGAAGGAAATATTTTTCTATTTAACACACTTTAACATGTTAAACTAAAGATTATGAATGCCCCTTTACTAAAGAGTAACCGTATTGTAACAAAGTAGTACCATTTAAATAAAAAAATAAAAAAATCGAAACCTCGAGTGGCCTTTTGCAGATATATATCACCACGCCATTTCGATATTTTCATTAATCTCGCTTGACAGTAAAAGAGAAAATGGCAAAAAGATCCAGACAAAGATATACGACTCTTCCTCCATCCTGTAGAAGATCAAGTAATTCTAAACCGAGATGCTCCCCAGTAGTTATTATTTAGGTGTTTCGGAAAGTTATATAAAGTAATCAGAGATTGAATATTATAAAAACTATAAAATATCCAGTGCCTTCTTTATACTCTACGAGCCCCGAGATCATTGGCGTCCCTTAATTCCTCATAGCAATATGACCAAAATATATTTTAAAGTATAAAATAAACATCCAGTTAAAAGTTTGTTTAAATTTTACTGTAGACAATCG
>NW_027110368.1:622774-626842 GCF_000696795.3 Halyomorpha halys
ATAAAAAATATATACCAAATAATTTTGATACGTTTTAGAGTATTCAATTTACGGTTTTCACTAACCTATGGCTTATAGACTTTACTGTACTCAATGTTACCTCACCTCTAGGAGATCATATGTAGATTACGAAAATGAAAGTAAGTGGAGATGAATTATGTAATATGAAGAAATGTATTAAAATTACTTTAAAAATATTTTTTAGACCACTTATGCAATAACAAGAATGTAATCAAGATTCAACTGGGTGAGTTATAAATGTCATGGTTAAATATAAAAAGTTTTGACATACTAAGTATTATAGGAGTGTGTATTAAGTATAGAATTATGAGCAGCTTTATTTTATGCCTATGTTATATTTTAAGTGCAGAGGAGCTCCTCGTAGCTTTTCTGTGTAACTTTTTTTTGTAATAATGTAATATTTATAAGATAATAAAATCTCTAACAGCTTCATCTCATCGTCTTTCCTTCTCCTCACTTGTTCCTTGTTTTTCCCCATTACTTTCTTATTATTTGCATCTATTACTTTATAATTGTTTAAAAATGTCAACAACATAAACCAAAAACGAAATACGAGCAACTAACCTATCAAAACGAACCTACTAGTTGAGGTTCGTTTTGATAGGTTAGTGACGTCATTATCCATTTAGCAGACCTATAAACAGACTCTCAACCATGTTGAATGTTAGCAATGCTATATCCTATCCTAAATATAAACTCTAAATTAAAACCAGCGACAACTATTCTTATTTTTAAAACAGTTCTCAGGTCATTGCTTATGTACGGGTGCATAGTCTGGGGAGGGGCATCCTTTATGAAAAGGAAAAAATTACAATATTTTCAAAATAAAATCCAAAGAATCACAGTGGTTGCTCCGTGGTTTGTAATAAATAGGAAATTGCATTGAGAATTACAAATGGAGTTAATAGAGGATTACATAAAAAAACTATTCATGAAGTTCCACTCACAGTTACTGACAGTTAAAGGAGCATTGACTTCTAACTTGGGGACCTCCAACCTCAACCCGAAGACTGAAGCCCAGTTGCTGCAGCACATTCTGTTATAAATCTGGTATTTATCAATTCTATTATTGACATAACTTCTCTTCTATTATTTTTTTTCTTTCATACTTTTTTAAAATTAACTTGTTTTTATGCTGTTAGAGGGCAAATGTTTGTTTTGTTAGGTCTACGAATTTTCTTTATTTTTCTCTCTTATTAAGAATTATTATTGTTATCTATTTATTTATAACATTTTATATAGTATTAGGGGTGTCTTTTGTATGAGATTATACCTACCCCATAAATCAATTGTTAAAAAAAAAAATGTAATCATGTATGTAAGGCCCACTAGACCGATCTGGTATTAAATAAATAAAAAATAAAATAATAAACCATGTTAAATGTTATACCATTTCAACATGTTAATAGAAGGAAATATTTTTCTATTTAACACACTTTAACATGTTAAACTAAAGATTATGAATGCCCCTTTACTAAAGAGTAACCGTATTGTAACAAAGTAGTACCATTTAAATAAAAAAATAAAAAAATCGAAACCTCGAGTGGCCTTTTGCAGATATATATCACCACGCCATTTCGATATTTTCATTAATCTCGCTTGACAGTAAAAGAGAAAATGGCAAAAAGATCCAGACAAAGATATACGACTCTTCCTCCATCCTGTAGAAGATCAAGTAATTCTAAACCGAGATGCTCCCCAGTAGTTATTATTTAGGTGTTTCGGAAAGTTATATAAAGTAATCAGAGATTGAATATTATAAAAACTATAAAATATCCAGTGCCTTCTTTATACTCTACGAGCCCCGAGATCATTGGCGTCCCTTAATTCCTCATAGCAATATGACCAAAATATATTTTAAAGTATAAAATAAACATCCAGTTAAAAGTTTGTTTAAATTTTACTGTAGACAATCGCGGTGTGTACTTTTAGAATTTATGTATGTATATTAAAGTGGGTCTCTTTGGTAGTTGCCCTGGCCAGCGCCATCTTTAACCCGAATAAAAAAATAACAAAAACGAATCAACATTGAACTGAGATGTAAGATTTCATCAAGAAAGATTGAGCAGTTAGTCACTGATGTTGATAAACACTGATGTACTTAAATAAATAGACTTTAAAAAAGTAGTCCATTATTTTATTAATCAAGAAACGTACCTCATGTAAATGATTAATTTTTCATTTTAATGTTTGATAGTTTCGAAATTTAAATAAATTAATGATTTTAACTGGTATGTTTTTTGCAATCCAAAGTTGTACAGAAAGTAATTAGAAGAGCCCCATCTTTAACCTTAAGTGTCCAGTGTTTATAGTGAATAGTTTTAAATATTTATATGTGAGATATTTTATATTGAAAAGATTGATATCTAGATTAACTAAGATAAGAGAAGTTGGGAGAAACAAAGGTATATAATAAGATTGGTGAGAGAAATTCTGTTACAGAATCAGAGAAGTATGCAGAGGAATGGAGAATATATTATAAGAAGATCAAGGAAAACCAGATCATCAAACTTGTAAAAAACCAAGTCTATAAGTATCTTAAAAGTTAATTTTTATTTTATATTTCTTTATTACCAGAGCGAGAGCGCACAGGTTCTAGTCCGGCTGTAGTAGATAATTATTATATAGCTATTACACTGTAGCCGTGAGTCAGTCCTGTGGGTTCTGGAGACTTAAGGTCCACCCAGGCTCATATTGTGGGTACCCTTAATTGGGAAAAAATCTGCTGGTTGAGCGTGATATTTAAGAATTTACTTCCTTTTTCTAACATTTGTTCTAAAAATAATGCTTACATACAAAATGCTGAACTCATGACCCTTAATTCGTACCTGTTGACATTATTGCCTTATCAGCCTTGTGGGCCTTACGTGGTTGTTACCTTAAAGGTCCCCAGTAAAGATATTTAGAAAAAACTAAGTTTTTTCCTTCTTTTAGGTAAATCTAATATAAAATAATCAAGTTTCTTAAAAATGATAAAAAAAGAAATAAAACAATATAATTTTCATACCTCATAGACATTACCGTCCCAGCCCTAGCTTTCAAACGTTTTAATATCAGATAAAAAACAAACAATTATTTTTTCTTAAAAATCTAGGAAATGTGCAACAGTTCCCTGTTGCTGTGTTCGTCACATAAACATTTGTTTCACGTTTTGACATACTAATGTGTGTTGCCCAAAATTATTTAGAAAGGCACTAACTTCAGGCATGCTTCCTTGTTTAGACTATGTTTTATAAAATGCGTGCAGACATCTTCTTACTATTACTCCAATTCTTATTTATTTTATAAAATAACTATCTATCTTCTTTACCTGCCTAGGAGGGTCAATTAGACAAGTCTGCCGACCACCAAACCACAATAGCGGAAATATTCGTCAATAAAATTAATGAATTGAATTGAATTTGCCACAGGCTCTCGGGTCTAGTTGCGATTTAATCTCTAGTAGCTTTTTCTTTGCATAATCGCAAACCTCATCGCTTAAATGGATGCATAAACTAGTTTTTGTATTAAAGTGGTCAAGATAATAAATATTCAGATTTAATAATAGGAGTTATACTGTGAATTTATTTTAATTTATAAGAAAACCGTCTTTAAAAATACATTTTTTAATAAACAAAAATTAATAAGCGACCATTTAGTTTATGCAAAGTGAATGATCGAACTCACACGACGGATAATCTAGTCAACTATCATTTTTACCATGAAAAATAAAGTATCATAGTAACTCAATAATTTGTGAGAATGGGAACATGTTAACTCACCTCAAACTGCCAAAATTGTGGAAAGATGTTTTAGTCGAAGTAGACTAAACTTTAAAAACTAAAAAAAATAATGAATAAATACCTCGTAAGGAATCGGGATTTTATCGATACAAAGTTCTGTTCGAACAAAAAGTAATATTATTGTTGCCTTGTGTTAACATTCGCAAGAAATGAGAAGAAAATACAAATCCATTACTGTTAATTAATTAAAATATTATATGATATAGTCGGGAAAATTAAAAGATTATATGATATAGTTGAGAAAATTAAAAGATTATGTGATATA
>NW_027110368.1:627536-634928 GCF_000696795.3 Halyomorpha halys
TTACTAGTTGAATCCGGCCAAAATTATTTTAAATATTAGCCGTATTCTGGAAGATATTGTTGTAGCAACGGCATTGCGTGTTGAATCGTTATCAAAGTGCATGGACGAGTAATAATGGAGCTTTCCGTTTTCTGGAATTCACGCAATAGTTAAATTTCATAAATTATTAATTAATTACTTATTAATTATTACACATTAATGCACTAGTGAATATCTTCAAGGTCCGCATATTTAATGAAAGATCTGGTGATGCTGCCGATAATGATTGTCTCTCCGTTCTGCTAAGAATGGAAACACAGTTATTCTTGATGATTGCAAAAGGGATTGTGTTGGCTGAGCTGCACGAATCTTATCAAACCCGACTAAATTTTGCTAAATAAATGCCTTTATAATAATTATAAATTTAAATCATACAAAGATTTCATTCATTATTTTCTCAGAAGTTCTATTTTTTTCTACCACTCATACCTATACATGAAATATATAGTTAGGTGAAGTATTTAACAGTTAAATATTTCCAAACCGACTTACCGACGGAAACCGACGTTTTCAGTCTCCTCAATACATATAATAAAAAGTCTTCCAATAACTACATGATGGGGAAGTATGTGTGTGAACATGTTAACTCAAAAATGAAAAATAAATTAGGTATTCACGATACCTGGCATGTTACAACAATTTTTCGATAAAACCGACTAATTAGAAGTAGTACTTTATTGCATCGATTTATCAATTTTTTTTTTATCCTTTCCTCCAAAAACGGTGCAAACCATTTTAATTAAACTCTTCAAAACAGTGTACTATTAAGTGTTCTATAATATAACCTATATTTTATCGTCATTGAAATAGTTTTGCATTACTTAATTGCAGAATATTCATAAAGGTTCTAACTTAACTTTAATTTTGCTTACTGGAAATAATTAGCTATCTCTCATTATTAGCAGTAAAAAAAAATTGATAAATATAAAATGAAAGATTTTTTTTAAAATTATTTATTTATTGTTATTTACAACTGTATAACATATATACAAAAAGTAAATTTGCTGTAGGTGAGATAGTAACATGATACAAACATGGGGAGAATCTACCCATTGATCGAACTCCAATAACATTTCTAGAGAAGATCCCGAGGCCATCTTCTTTTCAAACGCCTAGGAGGATTATTAGGTAATGAAGGAGAAGCCAGGTTAGAAACAAAAGGATTTGGGTGGTTCGGAAGTTTTCTATGGAAAGAATGGTATTTGGTTTTAGCCAAATCGGCATCATATGGGACATTGAGGTCATGATGGATGACTTGATTTGTGACAAAATAAGGAGTGTTAAGGATTTTACGAAGGATTTTGGACTATTGGATTCGGGAGGAATTTGATGATTGATTGGAATTAATTTTGGTACCATTCTTCAAGAGTGGTGATGTGGGGTTGGAGGGTTTGGGGTACAATGTAAGGATCATTGTTCACTGTCAATAGACATGTATCATCGGCATACGTGGTGAGGATAGTGTTAGGGTGGGTTGGTATGTCAGCTGATGAATGAATTTAATTCTTAATTAAAAATAAAAAAAATAAATGTTTTCGTGATTCCATGACAATATTCATATTTTACATTAGCCGGCAGGCATATTTATAAAATATATCGTAAGTGAAGGCTAACCATTCTGGATAACTAAGACTGCTGTTGTGAAAGGTAAAAAAGATTAATCTAATCTAATAGTAGAGCGGTTGGTAAAAGTTACATAATCCGTGCACCAGAATTTTCTGTCGAAGCCACATAATTATATGTCTATTACCGTTGTTAAAATGTATTTATTAATATTATTGTTTTTTAATTCCCTACTGATATTAAAAATATTTTATTATACTGAATGCGGTTTTTAGATCAGTAATGGAATTTGATAAAATGAATACATTTTTCAACGACTCTCAGTAAATAATCCAACTTTTAAAATATTAATAAAGATAATTGTTACGTTTTTTTAAAAATTCTTTATTTTATTTCAAATAATATGTCAGGGAAAAGAAAGTTTTAGGTCTCAGAATCAGAAATTAAGGTTTCATATTATTTTATGAGATGAAATCTTAAACCTTTTAATGTCAGCAAGTTTTTGATAACCGGTTTCTTTTCTATATAGCATGGTTTAGCCCCACTGACCCTACGTTCAGTTTTGTGTTCGTGAGGTGCAGTGTTAAATCTTTAGAAAATATGTAATGAGACTAATGAAATTATGAAACAATGAGGAACTATATTGTAGGATACCATCTTGGATCCCAGGATGCGGAAAAGTAAAGCACGTTGCCAGTGAGCTGCTGAATAGAAAGCAGTTGGCGATGTGACTAGAAATCGCCCTTGGAACTTATCTAGCACTACGAGATCGATCTAAACATTTTATTACTATACTGCTACTCAAACGGTTCCTGACTCACATCCTGAAATTTAACTTGATATTATCAAATGTAACGTGATATATAAAATTAGTTTTCTTTATCTGTGAGGAATAAGGATTTTAATGCTTCTGAAAATAGATAAATAATAATAAACAAATAACAATAGATGTAAAAATTTATTATAATTAAATATAGAATATTAGCAATAGAAGGACAATGACTAAGATATATCTCTGTTTATAGTTTTGTTTAGAAAAAGATTTAACGTTGATTTATGTTTATATATTTCATTGTTATCGGTTTAATATTCATTTTGAAAAATACTAAAAAATACTAAAAACATTTTGGAGTTTAAAAATAATGAAATTTCTGTAAATAATTAAAAAGTTAAGTGCTATTTATATTAATTTTTTTTTCGTACCCCAATGGGGTCTCTCCTCTTTCTTCTTAACCTCCACCTCCCCCCGGGCAGTGGCTCCTAGGCCATATTATTTGTCGTATATATTTCAGATTATTTATTGTATATGTTGTAACAGTTGTTAAAATAAATAATGTGGGTTAGAAAAAATTTAACTTCATTTTCGAGAAACAAAATTTAAGAAAAGTTCCCGAAGATAGATTACGTGTCATTTTCACAGAATAAGCCGGAAATGATGCATAACATTGGTGCAAAGAAAAGAAAAAATTTCCTTTAGCAGTCAAATATTTCTTGTATGTTTAAAATCTGTTGATATTTCATGGGTCAATCCTCTACTGACACTATCTTTCCAAATTCAAGATTTTGTAGAAAACTTTTTCTAAGCGAAAACAACGATAAAGAAATTTTCAAGTATAATTCAGATTACTTCTGAACAATAAAAAAAAAAAAGATGTTCATCATTTTTAATGCAGATAGATTACAGGTTACAATATTCTTATAGATATTACAATCTGCCACACAATAGTGGGCAATATGTAATAGTGATGAATGATCAAATTCATACTAAAATAAAATAAAAATTAATAGATAAATGAAAAAAAGCACATAAAAATAAATAAAAACTAATGAATAAATAAATGAAAAAAAGCACATAAAAATAAATAAAATTTGATAAATGAAAAAAAAAAAGAACTTAAAATAAATAAAATCTTATAAATGAAAAAAAGCACATAAAAATAAAATCGTACAATATTAAAAGGACAAAATGAGTCTCCGTCATGGCCCTGTCCTTTCACTTTTTTATCATTGCTTAGTAATAGTACAGTGTGTGGAGCGTTTCCAATTCTGTAACAATTGGTAGGGGATTTCATTACCCCGTCCTTTCCTGTGAATTTGGAGGCAGGGACTGTTATGGTTTGAAACTAAAATGAGTTCTGTTTGTACATTATTTTCTAAAAGTCAAGTATTTTCTCGTATTTTGTGAAATATCGTAAAAAAAATATCTATTTTCTGATAAAAATCATGTCTAACAAATATGAAATAAATTTAATTAGTTTTTATTTCAGCTAATGAGAGAATATTTTATTTGAGCTTTTATTTTAGGCTCGATGTTAATATTGAAAGTGGCGGATAACCAAAAATATAAACAAGCGGAATTTGGGAGCAATAATTTGAAGAAAAAAAAAAGTTGAAATTCTTATTCTTATTTATCAAGTTTTAATAAACATTAATTGAAATTTTAATAAATAAAAAAGGCAATTAGTTATGGAGTTATTTAGTAACAAATAAAATTTGTTCGTTAATTTAACATAAAATCCAGAATATATCTAATATATACAAGTAAGAGGTATATTCTATAGAAAGTAGCAAACTTTTTCTAATCAAAACATATTTTAGTTTTTATATTAGTTATTTGGAAGGAATAAAAAATTTACAAATAGTACCGAGACACGAAATTCCAGTTTTCAGGTGTTATGGATTGTTATAAGATAGATCTATGATGTATGAATATGGAATCGAATGAAAAGAAACTATATCCAAAAATGACGGAAAATTACCATGAAATCCACAGTTACACGCTTCGATTCTCAGCTCTTTCACGATCGTCGCTCACTGAAGAACAAATTGAGACCTTGACCAAGCTACTGTAGGAATCCATTGTAGCAGCCATTGTAAACATAAAGTATTAACGCGTCTGTAGTTTACAAGAGAAATCAAAAGTTTTGATATTATCTCAAATCCACTCTTTCCTGCATTGTCTTATTAAAACTTGAAGAAAATTTGTAACAAGTAATCAAACTAAATAATTTTTGTCTATTGATGTTAAAGACGATTTGATAGTCACCACATCACCGAGTTTAATAATGGTCCTTAAAATTGTTTTTTTAAAAAATCGAAAAAATGTAAAAAATATATTCTATAAAGTTGTACTTTAGAGCAGTCGATTTTATCGAAATAGTTGCTGCCACATCCTAGGTATATACGCGTATTAAAAATGAAATTCTGTTTAGTAGGACCATTCATTTTTGAGCTAAGCTCAACTATACAGAGATAATTTTACGAGACTTGGTTATTTGGGCTCGATGGATCTCAAAACGTGTATTACCGTAGAAAGCACGATTTTGAAATTTCGTATTATTTCATATAAAGATAGGCCGCCTGTAGCTGAGTTGCTAAGACAGTCTTGCCAATTTGATGTCTATTGGTGGTGCCGGTTCGAATCCGGCCTGGGTGTTGGCTTTATTCAGTGGGCGGCCCCACAAAATGAAAAACTTTAACCAACAACCATGGTTAGGCAGTATAAGAATGGGAGTTTGGCCGATATATATAAGTAAAAGTATGGTTATTCCCTTTAAAACTCCCTCCAAATGTTTCCAGTCGTTTATTCATTTCCAATATTTCATGTTTTATTACAGTCTCAACTTTTAAGTTCATTTATGAACGAGTATTTATATGCTGCTTACTTGTAGACTGTAGCGAAATGTAATTTAAGAAATAACGAAGTTGGACTTAACAATTCATTCCATTTCAATCTGGATAATGATACGAAAATATTCGACATACCAATTAGCACTCCATCGAAAGTGTACGCACTTTCTATTTTAGCCAAGTCATTTCCTAACATGTTCATGTACGCTTAGAACCCTGTTACCTATTATAAAACTTATTGGTTGTACACAATAATTCAATTCGATACTAATATTTCCATTGATGGGTACTTTTGATATTTCCTTGATATGGTATCGATATTTATGGAAAATTATACGTTGATATTACCTCATCTCCTGTGAAAGTTGCCAAATCAATATTCAAGTAATTTTTATATCCTGTGTTATTTTATAAAGTGTTATTTTATATCCTTTTTTGTAAAGAAATTAAGATGTTGAGAAAGGTTGTGTTTTATTTTAATTAATAGCTTTGAACTTACCTAAAACTTGGCTAATGATAATGATAATCATTAGGACAATTAATTCCTCTTTATTTTGTCGAATGTAATAAAGGTATTTTTTATTGAAACCGTGACAGATCTGAAACATGTACTTCGGATAAATGTCAAATAGAGGAATTATATGTGTTATTCAGTGAACTTTTGATCTGTTTAAAGTATCATGGCTGGTCTGAAATTTCTTTGGGGTAGGTACGTTTTCGGCCTTCAGTGGGCATTTTTTTTTATGATAACAGAAACCAATTAATTATCATTGGTTTTTCTGTGGAGTATGATATATTCGTTGAAAAAGTGCTAAATATCCATAACCAAAATGAAACAAAAAATTAAATCAATATCTTCCCAAAGTCAAACATTTAAAATTTTAGTCTGCACTTGCTCCAACTTGCTTTTGTAAATATTTTAAGTTTAACTTTAAATAAAAAGAAGTGTTAACTATATATCTATTTTAATTAAGTTCAGATAAGAATAAGAAGCTCTTATTCTGACCTTGATTTAATCAATTAGATTTCATGGTAAGCACCCTTTGTCCTTTTTCTTTACTTGTATAAGCATCAAACATTTCACAATCTTATAAAATTTTTTAGAAATTTTTTTATTATAATCAATTTTTAAAAAAAAAAAAAAAACATCAAACATTTCACAATCTTATAAAATTTTTTAGAAATTTTTTTATTATAATCAATTTTTAAAAACCGATGTAGAAAAGATTTTTCACAACCAAATGAGTCTTCAGTGAACGATAAGCCTCATCGATGGTGGATCACTTAGCTGCTAGAGATTGAAGATCAGGAGTGACTCTTGAACATTCATAATTATATTTGATTTAAAGAATGGTTTAAACAAACAAATATTAAGTAATTTAATTTTGAAAACTATCGCAGATTAATGTCAAAAATAACTAAGTACACCAAGAAAAAAAAGATTAACTAGAAATGTTTAAATATTAATAAAAAGATGAGCCCAGTTTTGTCTTGTCAAGGCAAATGAGGAAAAATGTTATGTTGTAATTAATTTATATTTATATGAATATTAATGTATTTTGTTTATTCAATAGTTTGTTGCTAATGTTATTTTAATATTAATTAATTTATGTTTGAAAGAATGTTATTTGTAAATATAATATTTGCAGAGGATACTTTATTTTAAATTTTATTTTATTTATTTTTTTTTAGTGCTACCAATAGGTTGTTTCTCTACATGCCTGTGTCATACCATTATGATCTTACTTCAAATTTACTTTTATTTTATGTACAGTTGTAAATGACAATAAATAAATAATTTTTTTTCTCTTTCTTCTTGTTTTAAGAAGAATTTTATTTTGTAATTAACTTGAATTTTACAGAATATCATTTTAAATACGCAATATTTCCAGAGGGTATTAATTTTTATTTGATTATTATTATGATTTTTTTTTTTTTAATTTCTTAAGTTAACATGTTTTAGAATATTTTTATTTCTTGTACTTTTTTTTCAAATAACTTATTGTTATTTTGTATCCAGGAACCTGAATAATTTTTATAGCTCAATGAGACTCTCACATGGTCCACATTGTAAATTATAATTATTCAATAACAATAAAATCTCTCTCTCTCTCTCCCTCTCTCTCTCTCTCTCTCTCTCTCTCTCTCTCTCTCTCTCTC
>NW_027110368.1:635113-641529 GCF_000696795.3 Halyomorpha halys
TTTCATAGAAAACCGCTCATTTACGTTGAAAAATAAGAGCAGGTGGTTTGTTTTCGATGTTTAATTAACGAACCCAAATTATCGTTATACTTAAGTTAGTTTTACGTGCGGTAATAAGTCAAAAATTGATAACTAAATAATAATTGAGTGATGATTATTACTCTAAAATAATTGGACTTAACTTTTCCATTTAAAGAATGAATTTGTTTGTATTAATATCAACGTTTTGGCGACACGAAGGATCAGCTGATTGAATCGCAACCTTCCCTGTTCTCTGGAAGGTTAAATATATATGAGATTAGGCATGAGCCCAAAAGTTTATTTTACGTTATTACTTAAATCGAGTGTATACATTTCAAAATTATTATTCTTTCTTTAAAAATATTTAGACTGACAATAAGAAAAAAAAGTCCCAAAGATGCCCGAATTCGACTATAACTTTGGCTAGTTTGGTTATGTGATTGTGTGTGTATTAAAATAAGGTAAAGACTTGGTAAGTGTGAAGTTGGAGTTGTGACACACTAGCCGGCTTCACTTTCACAATTAATGTTGCAACGAGGTAAAAATATTTCATATCATTACGTCGGAATGAATAAATTACCTGCATTACATGCGGGTATAGCATGATTTATTTGAAAAAAATATTTCTTTTCTTATTAGGATTAAAAGTAGTTAAGAGTCTAAGATATAATTAATTAGAATTCTTGGGATTGGATTTGTTTTGTTTACACGCAATTTCGTTCAAGGATACCGCTAAGGATGCCATTTTAAAAGTAATTATGGAGGTTAGAACGCAAAGTAATATAATAAAATATATGTGACTAAATGAATTGGAATCCAGTTTTTTCCTAGGGTTACAAATCTCCTCGTTATTGAAATGTCAGTTTTGCGTTTGGCATCCTCTGCATTGAAATAACTATTACACAAACCTAAATATTGAGTTTATTTCACATGCCAGATTTCCTTAAAGAAGATAAATCTATCTGTCTAAAGTAAGCTGACTCCTCACCTTAATTATAAACAATATTAGTTACCAACTTTTTTAGGTCAAAAAATAGTATGTGTAATGAAATAAAACCTGGTTGATTGAATCTCAAGATGGTTGATGAAGGGTATGAGAGAAAAATGAATACAAGGATCGACCTACCTGGAGCTGACAGCGACTGGGAACTATCCAATGGACTAGCGAAGTGTTGCCGTACCGCGAGCAAGCTTCCCACTGACCAGGTATCGGAGAGAGGTCTCAGGATCTCTTTTAGGGGGGATTGCAACATATTCCCCCCCTCCAGATCTTGAGGTTTCTACCGGCTCTTGAATTATCATACAGTGAAGGAATCACTAACTACACACAATACGCAGCAGGTGTAGGATTCCATTCAGGTGGTTACACAGGTTTGGAGCATTCTTCATGGAAACTATGTTATTAAAATTAAAATCCGTACCTGATTAAAATAATTCTTCTCTAGGTCCCAGGATAGAAATGGCTCAGATCCTTGTGTTTTCACGTAGTTAGAAAAAAGTATTCTAGAATAAAAGTAATAAACCGACAAAATGTTTTTCTTTAATTATATTATTTCAAAAATTTTTTGAGGCAAGGTAATTATTTATAAAATAAATCAAAAATTAGTATCCAATTCTGTCTCAACACTTTATTTTTCACTAGTCCAACGTTATTATAACCATTTATTATAAATGGTTTGTTATATGGTGGTGTATTTTATATTGTTGATAATCTTATAGAGAAAAATAAATGTTAATGTTTTTAAATTTTAAATAAATAGGTTTTGAACTTAGAATAAAGAAAATGACCTGGGCAGAATAGCCTCCATAGAATAGAAATTGTAAATTAATGTGAGGAAGAGTTTTGGATGTCCTTGAAGATGGCTAGAATGGCCGAAATGTTGGACTAGTAAAAAATAAAGTGTTGAGACAGAATGGGGTACTAATTTTTGATTTATTTTATAAAAAATGTTTTTCCTTACTCGATAATTTCGAAGATAGTGTGAGACAAAAGTCTGAATAGGATATTTTTGCAAATTATTCATTTTTAAAAAAATAATCACTTTATTTTCATTTGTTCCCCTTCTGACATTCACTAGTTTACAATTTGTTTACTCTCCTATCCTACCATCAGGGAAAAAATTAATACACAATAGCCCTTAATTGTAGATACAATAATTTAATCGGTAATAGTTTTTATTAAAATAATTGACACCACCAATAAAATTGATCAACTCAAACACTTAAATTGTTGAATCAATAATAAAAATAATTGTAAAACAACATTAAATCGCCATTATATAGGACAGAAATCGTATATAACCAACGATAATAAAAGCCAAAACGTATTAACGATATAAAGATATGAGGAAAGGGAAAATATATAATAAGAGAAAACTTATCATTAAAAAAAACAACTATAAAATGCAATCGATATAAAAGAAGACATTAAATTTAATCCTGATAATTGGAATCTAATTATATAATAATAATTAATTGTATTCCTCTCTCTCTTTCCTTAGGCTTTCATTACATTATGAGCTTAGATCCGTTTATGAATCTAGTCATTGAGAAAACTTCATTGTCGTACTTATATATTTAAAAAATCATTAATTACCCTAATAATACTGAATTATTATTGTCAAAATCAAGGGTTCCCAGGTCGCTGAGGTAGTTCTGTTCTTCAATGGAAATGTGAAAAAGCATCTACTAGCAAGTAGCAACTCGGTGTACCAATAACACCTTTTCATTGTCAAAAAACTGACAGGAGCATACTCATAACGGTTTATCTATACCAAAAACCTGTACCCCGGAATTACCAGGGAGTTGTGATGATAGTAAAAACCAGTTTGTTGTTGGAACGAACCTAATGTAAAAAAAAGAATCCTCGGCCTAACTTTTGATCCCTTCCCACCTTAATTTTTCCTTTCAATATCCTTTCCATGATCAAAGTGAAATGAGTGACTCCTGTGTCTGACATATTTCCTAGTCCTCCATGTTAGAGAGAGGGGTGGGCGTAGGACTAAGACCCTTTTATTCGAAATGCCTCACTGTTGATGAACACTGGGAGGCATTACAGCAAGAATTAGAAATGGAAATAGCTACCGATAGGCTTAGAAGAGGAAAGGCCCTAGGACTAGCTGACCAATGAATGAAATGAAGAAAACCAACAATCTATTATCAGACCTGCTCAAAGATATTTGAGAGCCTCTTAGGACCAAGCTATTAGAACTTATCCAGAAAATATGGCTGTGAAACACAGGCTGGGCAATTATAGAAGCATAATTCCTAGCATAAATAAGATTCCTTCGGGAGGCCTAAAAGACAATGTCTAATATCCTGCTAAACTGAATATCTCGGTATTACTATAATATTATAGGCGACCACGAAGCAGGATTCGGGAAGGCAGTCTAGACCAGATCTTCCCCTTAAAAAAGATAAAACAATGGGAAGTAGTTCAGGATGTGCACGTTTTATTTATCAATTTTAAAGTTGCCTATGCTTCAGAAAAAAGAATCCAGCGGCATCCCTTTCTTCGCTATAATTTACATTACTTATTACTCAATCAGGTCACTTATCAGTTTTCCTCTAGTATCTTCCGGCATGAGTGTTGTAGAAATTTCTTTAATAATCTCGTGTCCTTTCAAGGTGTGAGCAATGAGTATGTAAAGTATTGCTATCAATATACAATGCTGCTTGGCTGCCTAATTATTATATATCGCATTTTTAATATCGGAGGCTGTAACGAAAGACCAGCTTTTATAAAAATATATATTTTTTGGCACTTCAAGATTTTTAAACATCTGAATGGAGAGTAATGTCGAGTTCCGCAAAAGTGGAATGGTTATGCCAAGTAAGGTTTGAATGATTGAGAGAAAGTGGACTAAGCGTTGTAGATTAAAAAATTGTGTTTCAGGTCGATTTAAAAAGTTCATAATTAAAAAAAAGTATGTAGAATATTATAGCTTTCTCACTGTTATTATTTTATCTTTTCATACTAATCCTTAAATTTTCACAAAATTCGGACAAATTGGACGAGCTGTTTTCGAATTATAGGTCGAATTATAGTTTTAGGAATTATATTGTCTTTATTTTATGGAAAACAAGTTTACGCATAAATAAGCAGAAGTAATGAAGTGAATTGAAAAGTAATTCCATGGGACATTTAGTCCCCTAAAAATAACTGGAACTGGATAAGGATTGAACCAAAGGTTTATAATGATTAAAAAGATTTATATGGAATTTAGTTGGCATGAGGTTAAGGACAAAAGGGATATGGAGGTCATGGTATAGTGTTCGGTTGGAAACGTAATAGGGTGCATCGACTATAATTCTGAGGATTTTGGATCGAAAAGATTGCGTTTGATGTTCGACGGTTTAGCTGTTCCCCAAAGTTCAATTCCGAAGGTCCAGATAGGTCTGAGTATAGTTTTATAAATTAGAAGTTTGTTTTATATTGAGAGATGAGATGAGGTCCTGTTCATTAGTCGGTATAGTTGGCTGAATCGTCTGCTTGCCTTTTAAGTTTCAGGTGAGTCTTTTGTTTAGATGAATTCAAGATATCACACTGTGACGGAACTGGGTAGAGGAATATTATTAACAGTAACAGGTGGACATAAGCTGCGGGAGAGGGTGAAAGTCACTTGAGTGCATTTCAATTCATTGACTTTTATCCGCCAATGATTACACCATTGCTCAATCCGAGTGAGGTTTGTTTGGAGATTGGATGAGGCTGTTACAGGATCAGGATGGGAGGATAGGATAGCTGTATCATCGGAAAATGTAGACAGGTTTGGTAGACGTGTCGGGTTTGACGTGAATGTCAGCAGTGAAGAGGATGTAGAGGACAGAACACAAGACACTGCCATGGGGAACTCCTGCCTCGACCGGATAGATGTTTGAGTACTCAGAATCACTGCGTACTCGAAAGGAGCGATTTGAGATGTTGGGGGAGGTTAAGATATAAGGTTTGAGGTAATATGGACTTGGCTTGAAAACCATACCTGGTCAAAATAAATTAAAATGATATATATAAATGTGATCTGGTGGGATTTATTGGAATTAATTTTAATCCTCCAGTTTTTGATACAATGGAAGGGTCATTATTTATTTATATATACATATACATATATTACACCCTGTTTTATTTATTGTTACAGATTTGAGGAATAGCTGAGGTGTCATAGAAATAATTTAAGTTTAAATGTTGTTAATGAAGGGGCTTTATGGATGGATGGACGAGGTAGCACAGAGTATAAAAGATATTTTTAAAATCAAATCAAAAATTTTGTGTATTGACTTATTGGCATGCACTACGATAATGTTATTAATTGATTAAATACTTTTTTCGATTATTAGAAAGCTGTCGATTATAAATACTAATAGCTAAAAACAAAGGTTATAGGCCAAAGAACCTTATTAGCTATGGATTGAGCATAACAATAGATAAGATATTAAATTCATGCGCGGCTCTTATTCAATGAGAAAATAGAATTGATATCAATAGACAGGCTGGTTTCTCCTAATGTGCATATCTATTTTAAAAACTATTATCTGGCGTTGTGCAACTCGATTTTCGTGCAACTTTTGACGTGATATATATGCAATTTCCTGTTACATTAATTTTCAATTCGACCAAGTTTTTGTGGTTTCTATTCTTATCGGCAAAATAATACTAGTTTCTTCACTATTAATATTAATATTTCAACAATATAAAATAACCGAATGAGTGTTGATTAATAATAAACAAATTATTTTTTATGCAAGATTATGTGAATATATATATATACATATATTGATAACGTTTTTCCCAGACTGTTAATGATATGTATATTTGAGGTTCTAGAGGATCAGTTAATAAGAAAACTATATTGAGGCGACGTTTCGCAATTTTATTGTCTGCCTCATCATACCCTACAATGAAAATACAGTGTTTTTTGAAAAGATAATTTCATAACTAATTAATAAAAAAACTACAATATACAAAGGATAATGTAAGATCTATAACCATAAACATTACTTACGGCAGTCTATATCGGTGTGTTCTATATTGCTGTGATACTATTACCTCTAGGTTTGTGCCAGAATTGAATTGGGTTGAAATGAAAAAAACATAGGTTTTATTTTTTCCAAAACATAACCTTTTTTAGCAGGTAGTCAGTCCGTTATTTCTGTTTTGTATTTTGTCTATTTATTCATTTTAATATGTTGACCTCTCTATTTGTGTGTTTTAACGTATTTATTCATTAAATTATTTTATTTTATTAATACTATTTTTTTTATGTGTGTTTTTTTTAAACTTATTTATCCATTCAAGTGTTTCCTGTAACCGGTTTTTTTTTATTATATTTTCCTTTTAATCTATGTGTTAGTCTTATTCTCGTAAAATGTATCTATTTGTTTGTTCTTGGTAGACT